>NC_079208.1:51317766-51350266 GCF_026745355.1 Beta vulgaris subsp. vulgaris | reverse complement strand
ACTAGGCTTGTAATAGGCCTCTAGGTGGGGGAGCATTGTACGAGGCCAGTCCAAAGAATTTCTTCTCATTATTTTTTTTTTTAAAAAAATTAATTTTATTAGTTAACTTTCTTTTCCACTATCTATATAACAAACATTTGATTATCAATTTTCTTAATTGCATATAAGTATATAGATAATATTTTTCATAAAAAAATATATTAATAATATAAAGTTAATATTGTGAAAACACATTATAAGAATTATGTTGAATACAGGTTACAATCTGGCTATGGTGAGATATGACAACTTCGAAGAAGCGATCGACGACGATGGTGAGAGAAAGGCCGACTAATACAATGATGGTGGGGTAACTTCGTTGAGTTAAGTTGGGTTGACGATGGTGGTGAGAGAAAGATCAACTAACGAATATGACGATGGTGGGTAGCTTCCTTGAGTTGAGTTGGATTGGCGATGGTGGTCAAAGAAAGGGTCGATGAGCTCTACAATTTGAGTTGAGAGAGTGAGGGGGCTGCTGGTGGCGGGGGTGGGGTTGGGTGGAGGCTGCTGGTTTTGGCAATGAGGGTGGTGGTGGCAGCCTGGCAAGAGGCGGATGCTGGTGGTGGCAGCCTGGCAAGAGGCGGATGCTGGTGGTGGCAGCCTGGCAAGAGGCGGATGCTGGTGGTGGCAGCCTGGCAGGAGGTGGATGGTGGTGGTGGTTTGGGGAAAAAAAGAAAAGGTTATAAATGTAATTTCAACTTTTTTGGGACGATTTTAAGTTATTTTGGGGTGACGAATAGAAGTTCATATTAAGAGAAGGTAAAGGTACTTGCCGAGTTCGTGAACTTTGTGGCATTTCTTTTAATTAGCAGTTAGCACTGATATATATTATAGCTAATGAAATCAGAAGAAACTAGTTTTCTATGGCTCTTATCTTTATTTCCGGGTGTAAGTTTCATTTAGGGCCCCCATTCAGGAACTCCTTGGTTAGAAAAATTTCCTATGGGCTGTTCTCGCATAAGGTCACTCACCCATAGATCTAACAACCCCCAAATCCCCCGGCACCCTCTCCCGCAATATTGAAATTTTGCTTCCACCAAGATTTGAACCTTGGCATCCCATGTGAGAGATAGGAAGCCATACCATTGGACCCAAGGGTCCTTGGTTTCGGGTGTTAATTTTTAATAGAGAATCACAAAGAGAATGAATGAGTTATGTGTACGTTTTGAGTAGTACATATGTGTACTACAATCTTCTATACCTTGAACGTGGTGTGTTTTTAGTTGGTTATGTTGTCACTTTGACGCAGTTAGAATTATCAAAAGAAAAGCAAGCGTAATTCCAAGAATGAACAGACAGATTTACAAGTCATAAATGTGTAAAAACTCCAAAATCCACCAGAAAAAGAGTAAAACTCTCAAATAATGTTATTATCAAGATAAAAGCCGCCTTCTAATGATGGCTAATAATGTTAAATTTGAATAGTTTAAAATAATTCTAATACAAAATTTCGGTAAAAACAAAATTTGGAAATACTGCATTTAGCAACGCCTACTAGTGGGCAACCTAATTATTACCTAAAGTACCATTATGTGAAGTATCATTCCTTTATCCAATAAAGTATCATTCCTTTAACCTAATTGAATCTCTAGCATGCCAACTTATTGTTGATCATAACCACAAATTATGTGAAGTGTACATAGTCATAAAATACACAGTACTACTTCACGATTGAGAACAATTTCTTTACATTATCTTTTGACGAAAAAAGTGAGAAACAATTTCTATATATAGCTAGGTGTTTTGATATATGATTCTCCACACAAGTAGTAAAAGCTCATAACCTTGTAGTTAAACAAGCATTTCACTCCCTAAAAAATGGCACTCAAATCATCAACATTCTCCCTTTTCCTTTTCATATTCCTCTTTTCTTCAACAACTCCCTCATTTGCTCACAAATACCCCGCAAAACACACCCAAAAGTCACTTAGGAAACCATGCAAAAGTATGACTTTCTACTTCCATGACGTACTCTACAACGGCAAAAATTCCAAAAATGCGACTTCAGCCATTGTAGGAGCACCAGCTTGGGCTAATAAAACCAGCTTAGCTGGGCAAAGCAGCCATTTTGGAGATTTGATTATTTTCGACGATCCGATTACAACAACCAGGGGCGGCTTTTAGCATGTTCAACATGTTCCATGGAACAGGGCCCATTATTTGTGAGGGCCCCAAAATAGAGAAAGTTCAAGTAGTAAAAAGAAAAAGTTTATCTACTTATTTGGACTACTTTTTTTTCATAATATGATTATGTGAAGTATGGATGAGCTATTACATTATCGAATTCTTCAAATACGAGATCGCACAGGGCCTCTATATAGTTCGAGACGGGCCTGACAACAACAAATAATTTTCACTCCAAAGCAGTAGGTCGAGCCCAAGGGTTCTATTTTTATGATAAAAAAGAGATTTTTACAGCATGGTTTGCGTTCTCATTTGTGTTCAACTCTACTGAACATAAGGGTACCTTAAACTTTGCTGGTGCTGACCCTACGACGAGTAAAACTAGGGACATTTCTATCATTGGAGGTACGGGTGATTTTTTCATGGCTAGAGGCGTTGCTACTTTGATGACTGATACATATCAAGGGAATGCTTACTTTAGACTTCGTGTTGATATTAAGCTCTATGAGTGTTGGTAATTAATGGTTTCATCATACTATATATTGGCTCTGTTTGGGGAAGCATTTTAGCTACCTTATATGATAAGGTGCTAACATATTTTAGGTGCTAAAATGATTAGCAGTGTTTGGGGAGCACCTAAAATAAAATTTCAGGTGGCTAAAATGACTTAAATGATAAGTTAAAAAATTTACCTTTTCACAATCAGGTGACTGAAATTTTGGAAAATCTTTCCAAAATTTTGACAACAACTAATTTTGCTAAAATAATTTATCAACTTAATCAACTAATTTTGCCAAACAATTAAACGAATCAGTTACTTTATCAGTTTCAGCACCTTATCAATTTCAGCATTATCTTATCAGTTTCAGTTAACTTATCAGTTTCAGTTTATTTTCAGCTAGTAATGCCAAACAGAGCCATTATAAGCTTCTTATATGGATGTTACAATTAAGGTGGTGAATGCATAATTTAACCCACTCTTTTTTTTCTCTTTTCCCTTTTTTCCTAGATTGTGTTTATGTTCTTTGTTGTGTGCTTTCTCTTTCATTGTACTTCCCATTTTGGGGGAAAAAACTTGATGTCCTGATCAGAGTCATTTGATAATGGAAAAAGAACCTGATCAAAGTCATTGAGAATGGAGCAAAACAAAGTGTACAATGGTGCACTTACCAAAATGCAATACGTTAGATTTTAGGTCAACTCCCTTGGTTGGAGTGAATTTCAATAATCTGAATATATAGGTTACAACAATATAATTCTAATAGGACTAGGAAGTCTATCCACAGTACAAGTGTAAATACGAAATATATCCTAGTATATTTCGATCATATTCTATCCCTGAAGATAGCGTAGATGCGTTTCAAAGCATTATAAGGTGATTCCCGTAGATCATGTATGAAAAGGCAAACCTGCTGAACAGCATAAGCAATATCTAGGCGAGTGAATTCAAGATACTGTAAAGCTCTAGCTAAACTGCGATAATGAGTAGGATCAGAGACTTGGGATCCGAAATTTGCACTGAGCTTGGAGTTAGTATCGACTGGAGTGGCGGCATGCTTGCACTAAGTCATGCCTGCACGCTCCAAAATTTTCTATGTATAATTCTGCTGAGATAAGAGTATATGTGAAAGAGTACGAGTAACATAAATCCCTAAAAAGTAGCTTATATGACCCAAATCAGACATCGGAAATTCTGTTTTAAGAGTACAAATAAAACGATCTCGCAGAGAGTTGGAGGAAGTGCACAGGATAATATCATCAACATATAGCTACAGACATGCCATGTCGGAACCATACCGGTAGGTGAACAAGGAGGTGTCACTTTGTGCGACAACAAAACCAATCTGCAAAAGAAAGTTAGAAAATCGCTGATACCAAGCACGAGGTGCCTGTTTAAGACCATATAAAGCTTTGCACAAGCGAGAATTGAAAAGAATTGTCAAATAGCGATAGCAATACACATCACTCAGATCGAGTCCGATCCTCTAAAACATGTTTAGGTGATAGGTGTTTCAGCTCTGTCTTTTATTCCGGAAGGGTCGTCATTTGTGTCAGGTCATATTTGGGTGAACTATTATATTGCTTAAATATTTATATATACTAATAAACCTTGATCATATTATGCTATGTGTCAGCTATATAATTTCTCTCGCCATTTGACACTGAAAATCGCTTCCCCAAAAATTTGGTTGCCACGTGTCACGTAGCATACTAAAAAATTCGTCCAAGTAATAGCTTTCGCCACGTGTCATGATTTTTCCCAATTGTGATGTCCGATTTTTTTTTACATCCCTTCCATCATGCTTATGTCAATCAATTACAATTTTTAAAATATGAAAATAAAACATATGGATGCTTAAATCATGTACAAGTTGATCACCTAAATTTCAATCATTCCTAAATTACAAAACGTGATTTTCAGTATTGATTCATGGACATTGATTCTTTATTACTCACGGTTTTTCTATAGCAGATTTTTATATATTGTTCTCACCCTAAATTCATCACTATAAATACTTTAATCATACTTCCTTCTTTGCCTATCAATCTCATCGATCTAAATTCTACTGTACAAATTACTCTGCAAAACACGCTTCAATTTCCCCCTATAAAATTTCATCTATCGCCCTTTTTTTCTCTTCTCTGATTTTCTACCAGCCTATCATTCAGCAAACGGTCCAGGATCTTCTCCATTAAATTTAAATTGGGAGCTTTAAAATTTTAAAAAACAAGAACATCAACACAAGAAATTGCAAATGAGAGGAAAATGAGTAACAAAAAAAAGTCCACCTTTGGTGATTTCTCTTAGTCGATAATAATAGAGCGAGGAAAGAGAAAAGAAAGAACATAACACAAAGATTCAAGCTTACGATTCATGGAAGTGCTCTTTGGATAGCTATAAATAAGAGACTATATGTATATATTTTTTATTTTACAATAAGCTGATATCAGAGAAGCGTCACAGTCCTACAGAGAAATAGATAATATGATATATCAGAGAAGGGTTTCCTGAAATTGGTGGGTGTAGATTATGGCTGAGATGCATTTGTGTTCTTCAATTATCTCCAGATCCTCAAATGACAGTGAAAGAAAAGAAGGAAGGAGGTGAGATAAAGGAACAAGGGGAAGCATGAATTGCATGCAATAGCTTTTGTACTTTAACGATTGTGATAGCTTTTTGTACTTTTATTACATCAAATCATCAATATAATGCTGTTAATGTTGCCAAACCTATAAATGGTTAGGCCCGTTTGGTAGTCGTTAATAAATTACGGTAATTGGAATGAATTTTAAGTGTAATTTTATTAGGAAAACCCCTTAAAATCTCCATGGGAAGGCATTTTTCTTCCATGGACAAGCAATCTCACTCTTAAACTTGTGTTTTTGTCTCCAAGGGGAAGCAATTTCCATTACCACCCATTACCACCTACAAGGTGGTATTGGATGGGAATGAAAATTCAAGAAAGAAAGTGGACACATTAGGATAAATTAGCATTACCATGGGAATGGATAATGATATTTTTCACAAATTTACACACAAATTCATTCCCATTACCACCATTTATGACCAACTACCAAACGGGTCTTTAAGAGTAATAATGAATAATGGGTATGGTGATACACAAACAAGTTTGACATTCTTTCAAGGGATATAATATGTATGCTATCAATAATACCTATTATCTTTGCTATTATAACTATAATACACAAACAGGTAAATAAGTCAACTTTTTAGCTGGTATTATAAACCAAATCTTCCGTGCATTTAAGGTTGGTGAAAAAGCATGAAATATCATAACATTTCGTTTCTTTATATTGTGAAAGTTAAACTTACAAGAATACTATACATTTCATATATATCTAATTACATTATTTAACGAGTTAATCATAACATGAAATTTTTGTTTGGGTTCAACCAATTCATGAAATTTGATTTACATACTCCGTAAAAAAAAAAAGGGAATCTGTATGCAAAAAAAAATTGTTTATAATATGTTTGGATAACCAACAAAACAGTATCATGTGAACCTAAATATTGAGTAGATCTGAATGTATTAAAGATGAATTCATTTTAACAAAAAAAAAAAAAAAAAACAGTTAAATGAAGCAATTTATGCTATAGAATCATAATCTTTTATATGTACATAATTAATTAGATCTAAACTTCTAAACAAATAGGTAACAACAATAAGCACTTGAATACTTATCTAAAATGGATTCCGAAATTTGAAAATGTTAAGATATAAGTTGTGTTTATAAGGTGATATGGAGGTTTGATGGAGAAACGGTAGATTATGGTGAATTTAGACGGAGAAATAAAATCGAATAAAGAGTTTTATTTTGAACGAGATACTGAAGAACATATTTAAAAGGTCTTCTTTTTTTTAGAGGAGAATTAAAAAGACTACATTTGTATATATTTTTCTTGTACATAAATAACTAAATAAAACAGCATTTAAATAAGCATGTAAAACACTACTAATAACATGTCCACTACTTAACCCATACTTTTATCCCACTAAATAGACCATTATGTAGACCACTAACTAATTATTAGCAACTAGTCCTAACTATTAGGAAAACTATTTGACTAATTTTGGAGCATAATCCAACAAATATATGTAATCTACCATTGTACGATGTGGCTGGAAAACATTCTGTGCAAAATAATGTAACGCGGTGCTCTCAGGTAATAGGACCTTAATGGATGTATCTAGCAGTAAGTCAATACTTTCGTTTATTATTATAATTAGTAATCGACATATTTTTAGATTAATCTAAATAGCAATTTACTAAATGAAATAGGGTTGTTAAGCGTTCTAATTTTTTTTTGATCCATACACTAGTGGAAAAATGAAGAAAGGTTGCGCTGAAAAAGGCATGTAGGGATGCGCTTTTTTACAGCAGCTCTTTTAATAGCAGCCCTTCACTTTTTAAGTAGGGTTGCGCTAGACAAGCGCAGCCCTTCACAAGGAAGGGCTGCGCTTTTTAGGTAAAAGCGCAGCCCTTCAAAGCTAGAAGGGCTGCGCTTTTTAGGTAAAAGCGCAACCCTTCTAAGCTAGAAGGGTTGGGCTTTTACCTAAAAAGCGCAGCTAGGGATGGAAATGGATCGGATTCGGGGCGGGTGGAACATCACCCGCATCCACCACCCGCAATTGTTTACTCCACCCGCATCCATCCATCCGTCATCCATCGGGTGAAACAGGTGGATCGGGTGCTAAACGGGTGATGATATTTAGTATATTTTTAAAAGAAATTAGTGACATAATATAAAATAATTATATCAAAACATAAAATATAAGTAATTTACATGTAAAATTTAATAATTGGGTAATGATTGGGTGTTAAACGGGTGATGGATCGGGTGACGGATGAAAAAATTCTCACCCACCACCCACTTTCCATCCATTTAAATTCGGGTTTTCATCCATTTAAAATACCGGGTTGAGCGGGTGATGGATCATCCATCACCCATTTCCATCCTTAAGCGCAGCCCTTCCTACCAAAAAGAATAACAAAAAAAAAAAAATTCGACAGTTTTTTACTATTAATCTCACATTTTCTGAATTTTAACATTTGCATCAAACTTTAAAGTAAACCATCCAAATCCAGAAGAGAAGAAATTATAGATCTACAATGCAACTAAACCCAAATATACAGAAGAGAGGAAATTATAGATCTACAATGCAATTAAACCCAAAACAAAAAAAAAAAGAATGAAACGAAAAGGAACAAAAACTAATATACAGAAGAGAAGAAATTATAGATCTGAAAATACAAGAACATTAAAATGCCTATTTGGAGCCTTAAACGAACTCGGATGGCTTAGAAAGCTTATACGTCATAGCGTAGCGGTGTGTTTGACTCGTTGGCCCGTTCCGCTTCCGAAAAGGTATCACAATGGGCAATCGGACTCCGTCGGCATGATTAGCGCAAATCATTTCAGGCTTTTTGTCGCATTTCTTGGAGTTTTTGAGAGAGAAGAGAGGATGAGAGAGAAGGAGGAGAGGGATGAGGGACAGGAGAGAGAAGGAGGAAAAAGGGACGTGAGAGAAGGGGAGGAGGAATCGAACCTGTGACCTATCGTTCACAGCACCTCAATCTTAAGTCTTAACCATTAGGCCAAGACATCCTCGGTTTAAGCGTTCTAAATTTTAGTAAACAAGTTACGCATATTGCAAGACGGAAAAGAAAAATGTATACCGGAAGATAAGCACCGAAGGCATGCTTCCACTATAATTAATAACAGGAAAAATGAAGGATGTGTGACCTCATACTTAAAACAATTAAGTTGTCTTTCAAATGGTATTAAAATAGAAACACCATATACTGAATGTTTTCATAAATAAGTTATGTAGGAGCAAGTGCTTAGACAAACACAAAATATGTTTCACAAAAGAGTGTCCTGTTCCTCAGATTCGGAAGACATTGAAAATTTATTTAAGTCGTCGATATTGGATGTTGGAGACGACAAGTTGGGAGAATCAAATGATGGGGAAGTCCATGTAGAAATACCTAATGAAATATTAGTAGATGTTGCAACTAACCTTATCTTGACTACAATTGGTAGCAGAAAGTAAATGAGACAATAAACATAATTTAAATAATATATATGTCATGTTTTTGTAGGAGAAATTACATCATAAAACGTCTTGTCGCGATTTGATTGGTTTATGGGCTAAAAAAAAGTGGGTTTATTTGTGCTTTGACCTAAACCATGTTCCTCCTAATAATAATAGTAATAATAATGAGTAAAGGTATAATAAACAAAATAATATATGAAACAACAACAATAATATAATAATATAATAATATAATAATAATAATAATATAATATAATACTTAATAGTAATGATATATATTTAAATAATAAATAATAATAATAATATAATAATAATAATAATAATAATAATAATAATAATAATAATATATAATAAGAGTAATTAGAAAATAAATTATACCAACATAATAATAATATTTAACAAAATGATTATAAAAGAATCGAGCTGAACTGAACTGAACTGAACTGAACTTATTGGAGCTGAACTGAACTGAACTTATTGGAGCTAAACTGAACTGAAAATGAGCTGGGGAGAACAGGCCCTTAGAAAAGTCCAAAATATCCTTCACATTACCTTAGCAAATAAATATATTTTACAAATTCAAATAAAGCATATACCATAATAAGGAAACTTTTGCAAATTTAAAAAAACAATCAATCTTATACAACTGTGAACATGTCATATTCAAATACATATAATTCAAAATAAGGAAACAAATACACTGCCTATCAAGGCTAATAACATAAAATTTATAACACAATCAATGCAAATCATAAATTACGTTTGACAAAAAAAAATGAAATTTACCATAAATTAACAAAGACACATTAAAAAACTATTTAGGATAACGCATTAGATAAATTTGTTATTAAAAATACAAATTTAATTGCGTTTCCCTACTAGATAAATTATATTAGTACATAGGATAAATTATTTTGTCGCTCTTTTTTATGTCTTAAAATTTTATTTAATATTTATAAGTATTTACACCATGATATCCAAGATTGTATTATCACATGTTAAATTTATGAAACAAAAATTTCATAATATAACTTACAATTCAGATAGTTTACCAGTTGGCGATATATACAAATACATGCAAAAGTCCCATTCTAATAATTTTAAAGATGCTTTCCACCCATTACATGAAGAAAAAAATGAGAATAGTCACGAATTTACATATTTTATTTTATCAATTAAAAAAATCAACTTGAAAACTTAAAGTTTCGTAAAACCTCACTTTTTTCAAAAAGAAAAAACAACAGCCTTTTTTTTATTGCTTTTCTTCTTCATAAAAAAGGCATAACTTCCAGATAAAGGAAAAAGCTTGCAATGAACACAACTAATTAACAACTAAACGATGTATAATTATGGCTGCGTAAATGCTAAATAATTTCAAATAACAAAGCTAATTAAAATCCGAATATTACAGGTAAATCAATTTATGAATATGTATTACATATTTGATTAAAGAATATAGAAGAAGCGATGAACAAATTCCAAAATAATATAGTAAAACAGAATAAAAACAATTAAGACGAAGTATAATGAAATTTATTATTGAAGGGATAAGTGATAACTTGCGCGACGACACAAGATAGAGGGCAACATATAAAAATAGTAAATCCTTGGAAACATAAATTAATAATTGATAACGGCAAGAAATCGTCTCAAACTTGGACTCAATTCTTTATGTCCTTCTCTAAAATCACCTTCAAATCCATAGAATTCATCAGCTCGGATATCAAAATAAATTAAAGAAAATTAAAATGACATGCAAAGTTGGGGGATTGCACTTCAAAGTTTAACAAAATCTAATAAAAGATAGAGAGCGTTGTTTGCTTTGCCTGAATTGTCCAAAATTGATGTCTTTAATTTAGATTTAAGGAAAAAGGATTAGGATCAAGAATTTTGTTGGATGCTTTTTTTTTAATGGATAAGGAATTAAATTCAGTAGAATTGAGGATGGTGTGAGCCGTAAACATAACGTTTGAAGAGAATATGATCAATATTACCTATTTGTGTGTTTGGATATGGTATATGATTTAGGAAATAACAACTGGGACCAGTATACAGAAAACACGTCAGGAGTAAGAATATTATCTATAAGAAAAATCTTTACTAAAAATTAAAAAATATTAGCAAAATTATTTGCTAAGTTAACTGCACCATAGAGATTAAAATTATTAATGAATATGTCATTTATTATAAAATAAATGGAACATGGGGCCTGGGGGCAAGGATTAAGGAGAGGATAGAAATAGAGAAAAATAAAAAGAGGAACTCATGTGATGAAGATGGAGTTAAAGATTGAGATAGAGAGAAGTGCTCCCTCTAGGTTTTATTAGTTTACCCACTACTTTTGGCATAGAGTTTTTTTTTTTTTTTAATGAAAGGATCGGCATAGAGTTTTAAAAAAATAGATATGTGGGTCATAGAAGGAAAGATAAATTATTAATTTATTGGCATATCGTATTATGTTGTGGCCAACAAAAGTTGAGTGAGAAAGTAAAGATAATAATAAACAAATAGTGAGACCATTCTAAAAAACAGAAAAAAAAAATGTATAAGCTAATAAGGGATAGCTCAAAAAGGAAAGTGGGCAAACTAATAAAACCAGAGGGAGTACTTTTCAATTAAAGTAACGTGTCATTTATTATGAAACATCCTAAAACAGCAAGTGTTTTGTGTATTTTAGAATGGATAAAATATATTTATTAATTAAATTACTATTGAAGTTCTTAAAAATTTCTAATACATAATTATAAAATTATCTTTTAATCCTCAAATAAGTTTCATGGGAGTGTAAATATTTGGGTATTCGTGCACATATAGTTGAGCTAACATTCGTAATTGTAAGAAGTAATTCGTTGCAAACTTTACTTAGATGGGAACGCGTACTTTAAATTATTTCCCAGTGTGATGATTTTATTATGTAACATAGTTAATATAGTTAATTGTTTAGTTTACAATTAAATTTGTTTACTATTTTATTAATTGTTTGTGAATTTGTACATCATATTAATATATCATATTTGAATGCAATCACTTTTAAAAAATAGGCAATCATTACCATTAAAATATAAGTATATTTATTGCATAAAAACTTCCCGTGCATTTTGCACGGGTCCAAAAACTAGTTAAAATAGAAACACCATATACTGAATGTTTTTATAAATAAGTTATGTAGGAGCAAGTGCTTAGACAAACACAAAATATGTTTCACAAAAGAGTGTCCTGTTCCTCAGATTCGGAAGACATTGAAAATTTATCTAAGTCGTCGATATTGGATGTTGGAGACGACAAGTTGGGAGAATCAAATGATGGGGAAGTCCATGTAGAAATACCTAATGAAATATTAGTAGATGTTGCAACTAACCTTATCTTGACTACAATTGGTAGCAGAAAGTAAATGAGACAATAAACATAATTTAAATAATATATATGTCATGTTTTTGTAGGAGAAATTATTTTCTAAGGATATCATATTGTTTCTCCTAATTTGATAAAACGAATATGTTTTTCTTGCTATAATTAATCAATTTTAGTAAAGGTAAAAAGTATAATAATTTAATGATATAATTTCAAATGAAAGGTACAATTTATGACATTTGAAAAATATGACCTATTTTAAAGAAATAACATAAATAAAGGAGACAATCAACAATTTTGAAATAATTGATTTGACTAGACTTTTTTTTGAGGAAATTGCCATAAATAATCAAAAATAATGAACAATGATATTATCATAGAGCTATTTCTCTTTTGGTGCCTATAAATATTTGTTAAAAAATATGTACATTATTATTGCGTGAAAGGTGAAGTATAACATAAAGAACATAAAAAAAAAATTGTAACATCGTATATTATAAAGAGCATTAGCAATGTAATGGATGAAATTTACCCCTTGATTTAGTACGCTTATTAAACTCTAAAGAACATAAAAGTTCCTTCAATGTTGAAGGAATTATATAATACAATAACAAAAAAAGATAGAACAACTTTATTTATCTAATTGACCTAAGCGTAAAATTAACGTCACCCATTTCAAATTTCCATCTATTGTTGCTCACAAATACACATTATGTAACTGTCAACACATTGCTCAATTTTATTTAAAACCATTAAAATAGCAGTCCCTTTTAATTTTCAACCTATTACTAATAATGAACGTGATTAGTGTTCATCAAAATCAATTATTAATTTTATAAAAACCCTTTTGCATCATAAACCAATATAACTTATTGATAGTAAGTAAAAGATTTAATTTGTGATCATATATCTTTCAAAGGCTGAAGATTGAATATATAAATTAAATTCTGTTTTTTTTTTTTTTTTTTTTTTTTGCCCTGCAAAGTTGAAAAGATAACTTGGATATTTTCAATTGAAAAGGAGTGTAGCTAATGAGCTTTCACGTTTTTATAATTCATATGTGCTTATGTTTTCAAATTTTCAAACTATTACAATGTTTAAATGTTTAGGTAAACAATGAGCCAAAGAGGAGATCAAACGTAGATATCTCACTTCTTAGATGGCACACACTTGTCGAACGAAAGTATTATTCTTTCACTTCTCTCTGAAATAGACATAAGTGCATGTTCTCTCTCATTGCAATTGCCTATACTTGTTGATATTTCTAAGTGCATAGTTTCTAGCAGTTGTTAAGTTTTAGATTATGTATCATATTTCTTGTTGGTTCCAATGATTTATTCATGCACTCAACGTTTTGGATAATGTATATCTGCCAACTAGAACCATCACTAGTGGAGAAAAACGGAAGGGCTGCGGTTAAAACATGCCTAAGGGATGCGTTTTTGGCCAGCAGCCCTTCACTAAAAGTGTTAAACCGCAGCCCTTCACAAAGAAGGGATGCGTTTTAGGCCCAAAACCGCAGCCCTTCCATATTGGAAAGGCTGAAGGGCTGCGGTTTTGGGCATAAAACGCATCCCTTCTTTGTACAAAGGGTTGCGGTTTTGACTATGACCGCAACCCTTTTGACCGAAAACAAAAAAAATGGCAATTTTGTACTCCTAAATATATCGAGAAATTTACAACAGGAAAAATCAAAAAATGAATCAACAAACAAACAAAACGAAATTATTTATTAACAATCAACAAGAACATCAAATTACAATTTATAGTAAAAAAAAAAAAGAACAATTTAAGGCATTAACTATTAAATAAACGAACAACAATAATAGTCGAAATTATATATCAACAAGAACGAACGAAAATAAAAAAACGAAATTACATAACAACAAGAACAGTCGAAATTTATAGATCTGAAAAAAAAATTATTGTCGAAATTTATAGATCTGAAAAATAAAAAAACGAAATTACATATCAACCAGAAAAATGAACGAAAATGAAAAAAAAAAAACAAAAATGAAAAAACAAACGAAAATGAAAAAAAAACGAAAATGGCAAATACAAATCATGGTGAAACTGAAAATGTAAACTAAACAGATTCACAAGGTATGTCAATCCAAAAACTTCAGCTTGGGTTCGAGAACGTACCATATTTTCGCAGGATACAGAGAAGGATTATATATTAATCTATTAGAACTATGAGTAACATTTAAACCACAAGGGACTAAATTAGTACCAACCATATTTCCGCAACAAAAATTGACAAATTTGGGGAGTATTTTTCTGGGAATGCTTAGAAAATTTCATTTCCCAGTCAGTATTCTGGGATAATTTCATCTTTAACCATCAAACCTAGTTCTTATGATGGTTAAGGATGAAATTATGCCAGAATACTGACTGGTGGTCTGTGTAAATGCCGGCAAGAGACGAAGGAGGTTGAGCGTCGTCGGAATTCGGCGGCTATAATCGACGAAGAGGAGTTTGTGGTCGGCGAAGAGGAGTTTGTGGTCGGCGAAGAGGAGTTTGTGGTGAAGATTTGTTAGAGTGAGGAGAGAGAAAGATGAGGGCCACTCAATGAAAATAATGCATGAGAGAGTTTCATTGATTATAAAGCGTGGGTTGCATTGTTTTAACCTAAGCCCATTAGCCCGCGAGAATTAATTGTAAAGGGCTGCGTTTTTTAAAAAAACGCAGCCCTTTATTACTTAAATGGCTGCGTTTTTAAAAAATTGAAGCCCTTTATTACTTAAAGGGCTACGTTTTTTAAAAAAGCGCAGCCCTTTATTACTTAAAGGGCCGCATTTTTAGAAAAACGCAGCCCTTGCACCACAACTCTTCCGTTTTTTCCCCCTAGTGCATTTTGACAAAACAAGTCATAACAAAGATTTTAGAGATACAAAGGTCAAAAGCCAAATACAAATATAAGTTATGAAGCACGAAACTTCTGAGACATGAGGTTTTCCAGTGTCGTCTTCATGTTTTGTGCCATGGGAGAAGTTTTTGATTGGTTAAATACTTATTTTGGTTAGTGGTGACTAGACTAAAATAGGGGCAGAAACACGTTAAGATAGTGGAATTTTTTTTTAAAATGCACTAAGCTAAAACAGGGGCCAGAAACACGTTAGATTATTGAACAAAAAGATTCATATCACTGTTAAGTGTTAAGATAGAGACGACGAACACAAATGACTCATCGGGCTCATCCTCCTAAATTTGTAATTTGTCTTATATTACCAATTAAATGAGGGTGGTGAAATTGTCATGCAAGAGCGGTGGTTTGGCTTCCTTAGATAAGTCTTGCACAGCAGGCAGTCGAGCACTACAACTACAAGTATACAACTTTATTGTTAATGTAACTGTCCATTATAATGGATCAATTTTGGCTCATCTTAATCTATTTCCCACTAGTTTCTTCTATATTTGCACTATTACTCCGTTACTTTTTTATTGCTATGTCAACTTCATTATCGATTTTAGGCAATAACTTTAGTGTTATCTAACTATTTACTGTGTTTGAATTATTTGGTGAATAATGAGCCAATGGAGAAGATGAAACATAGATGTTTCAGTATATACGCTATTGGTGACCGGATTTAGTTAGCTATATATTGTAATATGGTGCTTTTAGGTAGTATTTAGAAGGAAATTAGGAAGATATATACTAGAAATATTTTGTGGTGCACCAAACAATTATTTTGCTTGGTTTGATTTATTACATTTAGTAAGAATCTAGTCATGAAATTGTAATACTATTATAAATTCATTAGTTTTAAAGTTTTCAATACAAACATGACAACTATTTTAAGCTTTCGAAACAACTTTTAATCTTGTCGCAACTCACAAATAAATAAATATCTATATAATACTATAAAGCAATAAGGATCTGCTTATGTGTCAAGAGCAAATTGAATTGCTGATGTGTCAATCCTTTGTAATATCTTTTACAATTTTCTGCCACGTGTATTTGTCTCTAAATATTTCTGTTATGCATTACTTTTTTTAGGCATATAATTGGAAAGCTATTTAAGAAAGTTCTATGTTATGGAATGTAAATCAACTAAATTTTAGGAATCGATTGCCATTAATTAGTAATTACTTATGCATCATAAAACTGCCAAAAAAAATATATCTCCTAAATCTGATATTTTAGGCACTAATTAAAAAAATCATATCCCCTAAATACGGTTTTTTAGAAACTAATTAAAAATTCATATCCCCTAAATTCGGTATTTGAGTTGCTAATCATATATTTTGGCACTAATTAAGAAATAAATTTATAGCAAGAAGCTGATATTTTAGGTACTACTTAAGGTATTACAACTATTTAAATGAACATGTTGTACTCTCTTCTTAAACCCAAATTAAAATAAAAGTTTTAACAGATTATAATATTAAACTTAAAGTTTACCAAGGGACGTATTAATCATACAACAAGTTGTATTATAGGTTTTTTTAAAAAAATTTTAAATTATAAGATCATTGACCACATATCCATACCATCAAAATTATAAGTTCATTGCAAACTATATTACAAAGACTACGGTGTATCCCATAAAACGATGATAATTATTAGTGAGTTACAATGTGATTAGTAATACAAAACGCGATCCACGATAAAATAAATAATAATTTATATTAGCACCTCATTTATAATACAAAAAAATAAACATCTTATGTATTAACACTTAGCTTACATAAAAGAATAAACATCTTATGTACTAATACTTAGCTTGCACAAAAGAATAAACATCTTATGTACTAATACTTGCACAAAAGTCTAAACATCTTATGTACTATCACCTAATATTAAACTATCAATTAAAAAACGGATTAGCCAATATATAAATAGATAAGAAAAGATAACAAAGTCTCAACAAAAGTTAACTTTTACTGGGCTCATGAGGTTTGTAAAACTTAAAGGAGGGTGGACTAATTGTAACAACAAGCATAAGATGTCTTAAAGTTTAGTATAATAACAATGGGACCCCTTTCATTGTACAAAATATCACATCGCAGTATTTAAAGTTCGCTAGGAATATGCTATCTTAATTGGTAAATGTATGACATCTCTATATAAGGTTAAAGATTAAAATTACATATAGAATTTATGTGAAATTTATTGTCCATAATTTTAGTGTAGTTGTATCTTTGTGAAGTTTATAAGTCATATACGAAGTATATTTGTTTCAATTTATTCACAACAACCAAATCACAACTAAAAAAAAATATTACCATACATATGAAATTTGAGAGCTCATAGTTATAGGTGTTCATCTCAAAGAAAAGATAAAATGTCATATAATATATTTCCACATATAAATTGATTTTTATTTCTATATATTACCGTTCATTTGGAACAAGTATTATTGACCTGGATCAGTGAGCTAATCACAAACTCACAATAAAAATGAAAAAAAGGGTGAATTGTGCATGTAACAAATAATTGACAATATAATTTATTCTATATTTTACTTTCCAAAATAAATAAAAAAATGGGTCAAATAGTATGAAACTTACAAGCTTTAAATTCTAAGAGAGGTGCATAGAATCTTACTTCTATCTAGAAGTCGAATATAATCTTAACAAAATCTAAGTTTGTTAATAAAGTTCCAAACTGTAACAAACCCTTGCTTAGAACTCTCAGTTTTCACTGCCATAAAAATTCTGTCTTTTTCCATCTCAATTTGAACATCTAGAAAGTAAATCATCATCTTCATATAAAAAACTTATGTAGATAACATCTGAATCTTACACATCCAACGTTAATGGATAAAAACACAATCAAATTCATTTTTTCTCCATTTTCGAAAATATCAAGTGTGTTCGATGAATCTGTGGTCAAACTTTTTCGATAACTTTTTTCGAATAAATCTGGAATTGAATGGGAAATTTTTCTTTAATAACATAAGATTCAATTGATCGAATGTAGCAATTTTTCGAATAAATCTCCATTTTATTTAAATATAATATTGCCCAAATTCAGGAGAAAGGTTCAATTAAATATAACAATTCTAGCTATGTTTTAAATCTCCATTTTTGGTTTGTAATTTGCATGGGTTCAGTTAGCCATATCAAGAGTTACCAGCATTAGGGTTTGAAATTTTATTTGTGATAAAGATCACGGGATCTCAAGACAACAAAAGAGTGGGGGTGATCGAGAGGGACTGTGGAAAGTAGGGACGACATAAAGTGGGAAAAGAAGTGGCTGCATGATTGAATCCCAATAATGGAGCGAATTGTGATTTTATTTGGTCCTCAATGTGAAACAATGGATAGAGCAAAGACTTTTTCAGTCAACGTCGCACTATAATATTAATTACATCAGTCATTGAACGCACGGGTTATAAGTCAGTTTTAAAATATTCTTCATAAACGATATGATTATAAAAAGTTTAAATCACGAACCCCATGATTTTGGGAGAAACATCATAAAGTCATAAAATTTATAAATAAAAAAATTCCGTGCATTTTGCACGGGTCAAAACCTAGTTATATATATATATATATATATATATATATATATATAGAGTCCGGATCCTCTAGAGTTTTTGTGAAACTCTATGAGCTAGAGTTATATCTGAGCCATACAATTTTAAATCAAGGACTCATATTGGTGGAAGGAAAAGATTTAGAGGTAGATTCTGATAAGATAAAATCTGGGGGATTTTGGAAAGAAAATATATGAGCCTTTGATTTTTTATTCAATGGTTGATATTGCTCAAACTCTACCTTGTAGAGTTATTTTACAACTCTAGAGGATCCAAACAAATATATATATATAGGCGATATAGCTGTATCTTAATCACACAGAAACTGCCAATAATACCAACTAATACACTTTTTTCTAGTTTCTATTATGGCATCAGTACATCTGTACATGCATCTGTTGACTACTTTGGACTAAAAACCACCGACAATTATTAAAAGCATTGAACCACTAGCGTGTTGATTTTGTGAATTTGTACTTATCCCATTTCCTATATTTATGTTATTCGTACTATGAAAATTGAAAAATAGCACTTGACAAACGGCTTTTAAAAAAAAAAAGTTAATAAGTCTTTTAGGTACTAAGGCATACTTTTTCCTTTCTGATAACGGACTTTATCTTACTTTTAAAAAAAAAAATTATTCACCTTACTTTTTAAGAAATCTGACCTGCAAATTTGATTGGTTAAACTTAAACGAGATATCATTTTAATAGGATTATTCATCTTATATACTTCTTCCGTTTCTTTTTACTCTCTACACTTTTTATTATGGGAAGTTTCACATTACTTGCTACACTTTTTTTTGGGGCAATAAACTCTCTCTATCTCTCTCCTCTCACATGGGTCTCTTTTCTTTTTACTCTCTACCTCTCTCTTCTCCAAAAATTGCCTAGGAGTTCGTGAAATGAGAAGCGTAGCGAGTAAAAAGAAACTGAGGAAGTACCTAAAAAATATGTAGCTTCAAGAATTTTCCTAAACTAAACTAAATTTGTCTGAAATGAAGTCACTTTAACTGAAATTTTCAATGATTCAGCCCCAGCCCCAAAAAATAAAAAAAGATTTGATAGATGATAAATATCTAACAGATTGATGTGTTAAATATAAGTTTTTATATAACAAATGTTGTTTATGTATATAAAAATATTGTTTATTTTTCGTATAAATAAAAGGAAAAAAAACACAAACAATATATTTAAATACGTAAAGAATATATATCATATACAATAATATTTGTTACACGAAAACTTATATCTAACACATCTACATATTAGATGTTTATCATTCTTTCCATATATATATATGCACCACAGCATACACCTTTCTCATTAAAAAGGCTGTCTCTAGTGCTATATTCATATTTGGTAAGCCAACAACAAATTCCTCCCATTGTTTAACCTTTCATATTAAAGCTTCAATTTTCTCATAAGATTGAAAATGAAGATTTCAGTAGTGGTGCTTTTCATTTCCCTAATTCTATGCTCTGCCTTGCTCGATATCAATAATGCTCAGCCACTTTCGCCATCTCAATCTCCTGATACTGTTGAATCCACCACAGGTAAACTTGCTGCTATGATTTTTTTTTTTTCCCAGTAAGAACTTGCTAAAAGTTTATCCATGATCATGATTTTGTTTGATGGAATTAAAGCAGAGAAAAAGAAAGCTTGAATTAGCTAATATATGAATTAAAACTAGAACATGTATTCTCTAATTAGTCTCATACAACTATTCCATGCTCATATATGAATTAAAACTTTTTTTGTTTCGATAGACCTACAGTCTTTTTTAATTACAACAATTTAACAGGTAAACTTATAAAAAATTCATACCTTAAAAATATCTATATCTAAATAAATCTAACAAGACGTCTTATACAAAAAATAAGGTTGATTTAGTTAGTTGGAGCCTTCATTTTATCCTTCACAAGTAATATTCATTTTATCTTGAAAAATAAAAATAACAAAACATGACCTTGCATAAACTATAAAAAATGGTCAAAATATAATACTTCCTCCGTTTTTTATTAGATGTTACACTTTTCAAATCACGGACTCCTAGGTAATTTTTGGAGAGGAGAGAGATAGAGAGAATGAAAAACAAAAGGGTTCTATGTGAGCATGTAATAGGAGAGAGATAGAGAGAATTTATTAACCAAAATAAAAGTGTAACATCTAATTCAAAAATTCCTAAAATAGAAAGTGTAACATCTAAAAAAACGGAGGAAGTATATAAATAGCGTAAATTGTAAAGGTGAAACTGTTGTAGCTAAAAGAAGCAAGAAAAAAATAATTTTAGTATCTTAATTGCATTTTGTTTGTTTTTTAAAATAATCTTCTTAGCACCCCTCAAAAAAAAAAAAAAAATCTTCTTAGCATGTGAATTCCGACATCGACATGTTTCATGTGTAGTAAAACAAAACTATAATTGTTTAATTTTCCACACAAATGGGTAGATTAAACTTGGAAGATTTGCTCAAAATCACTTTAAGTTTTTACTTATTTAAAAACTCCCACTTTTATGTTTTTTTCCCTATATTTATATCTAAATTTTACAAAACTTTTATAAACTCCCACCACTTAACAGATTTTGCCAAACTCCGTTAGTGGTGGGACCTACATCAGTTATTTCTTTTATTTTTCCCTCCAAACTACTCACTTCCCCTTTTTATATGAGAAGATCTCCCTTTTCACCCTTTGATCCTTCACCTACATCTTATCAGAAGGAGGTCTGCATCTTATCAGAAGGAGGTCTGCCCCTTTTGTAGAGGTGATCATTTTGGCCCGGTCCGCTTTTTGGCCGGGTTTTGGGCAGAATTTTTGCGCCCGCGTTTTTTTGTATTTGGGCGGGCTTTGGGCAAGCCAAAAACGACTTTTTAGTCTATTTTTTGGCCCGGCCCGTTTTGGCCCGCAAAAGCCCGCTAATTTAGGCTCGAAATAGCGGGCTGTGGACACAAAAAAATGTGGCCCGAATTTAGGCACGGCCCGATCATTGGGCAAATTTTTTGGGCCGCGGCCCGGCCTATGATCACCTCTACCCGTTTGTTGCTTGTGTTGGAGGGAAATTCTCTTATAAAAGAAAGGAGAGGTGAGTTGTTTGGAGGGAAAAACAAAAGAGATAACTGATGTGGGTCCTACCACTAACGGAATTTGGCAAAATCCATTAAGTGGTCGGAGTTTATAAATGTTTTGTAAAATTTAGGTGGAAATTTAGGAAAAAAAACATAAAGGTGAGAGTTTCTAAATAAGTGAAAATTTAAAGTGATTTTGTGCAAATTTTCCATTAAACTATAGTAACAATTTACTGAGTGAACTTTAAAAAAAATCATTTTAGTGAGTCTTAGGTAAGACAAAGCTAAGTCACATTAAGTAAAAAAACAAACAAGTTTAATACTACCTTTCGGTCTTTATTAATTTATCCATATTTTTTTTGGATGTCTTTTATTAATATGCCCTTTTTTCTATTTTTGGAATGAAATCAATAACTTTCCAATCATATATACATTCAACTTTAACATAAAATAATAATTTCTCTTTCCTTTTATATTCCATCGCATTATTTTTCCTAAAACCTTTGTGCAAAGGAAATAAATATATTAATAAAGACTGGAGGGAATACTTAATAAAAACTTGATCAAATCCCATTTGCTAAGTAATAAAAGCTCGACAAGAATCTTAAGCTCGTTTACTAGATGACTAAACTGAGGCAGAGACTCGAACATCTCAGGTTAGATTTGTTAATATTCGCAATTCATTTTTTGTAACTTTCTTCACTTCCATATAATAAAGTCGATTACTCATTTATTAAATCAAGCTCCTTTAAACTTGAAACACAAACAAGAGCAAGCTTGCAAATCGAGCTGAAAAAAGATTAAATGCTTCACGAACCAAGCTCAAACGGTAGGGAAAGTCAAGAAACTTGTTCGAGCCATGCTCAATCACCAATAAATCCTTTTCGAGTTTATTAGTAGTAGTTCAAACAAACTAGAAATTAACTTGTTTGCATCCCCATCGGACTTTTTGCCTCTCCTAAATACTTGTGTCATAGCAAGTAATTAAAACGGATGGACGCGGCATTGCCGGCATACAGGATATTCCCAACAGCCCTCCTTTTGATCCATCTCACAATTCTCTCTTTGCTATATTGTGCAGGATTCTGCAGCAACAAATGTGGTGTAAGATGCGCACTAAAGGGGGTAGATTCAAGATGCATGAAGTACTGCATGATGTGCTGTGGGAAGTGCAGCTGTGTTCCTTCTGGCACTTCCGGGAACTTGAATGAATGCCCTTGTTACAGAGACTGGAAGGCCCCAAATGGCAGACCCAAGTGCCCTTAATTCTATGGTTAATATTATGTCATTTCCTAAACTTTATGCTGTGTTAAATACTTAAATATACCTATCTAGATGGATGTATGTCCACCATTTTGCTACTTAGGTTCTCTATATACCAACTCCTATCTTGTAACCTGAATTTCTCATTTCAGTCATTGTTGCAACTGAGAATTACCTAAAATTATCTTATCAGAGATCTGATCTACATGTGGAATTTTATTTGCTTTTGAATTTTGATACTTTTACTCTGTTTCGTTCAACTTTTATTAGGTACACTTCGTCCAAAACTTATTGTCATGTACACTTCGTCCAAAAAATTTTTTTAGGATTGATTTAGGAAATTTTGTTTTTCTTTAGTTGTATTTACTTTAATGTTTAACATTATATCTCTATTATATACGAGAACTTTTGAAATTTTTTGGTTTTCATGTTTTTTTTTACCAATATATCCCTAACTAGAGAAGAAAACTACAACACCTAATACTCTATTAGTTTTTTTAAAAAAAAAGAGAAAAATCGATTTAACAAACTACAAAACAATTACTACTTATCCTTCGATTTCACACACATAGCGTATATAAGGTGTTGGGTATATGGTAGTATATGGAGCTCAAGGAGGTGTATGGGTGTGGAGATGAGGTTGCGTAAAGGAAAAACGTCATATTGGGCATAAGGCGAACTTTGAATGGACATATCTTTCAATCTAGAAATGATTTTGAGGTGATTCAAAGTGGAGGTGATAGCTTGTTCCGAGAGCTTTCCAACGATAGGTCATATGTCCAATTCCGGTGAGAAACGAGAAAGTTATGACTGTTTTACGAAAACTGACGAAGCTGACGGCAGAAGACTCAGGTGCGCCCGCACCTGAGGCCTGGTGCGCCCGCACCAAAGGCTGGTGCGCCCGCACCACGGGATGGTGCGCCCGCACCTATCGAGGACGCGTTTTTTTCCGGTTTTCTTTAGTGGGGGTATATATAGGTGCCCTAATTACGAGATTAATGTATTCTTCATCTTTAAAAACACAGATTAGAGAGAGAAAAAGCTATAGAGGGAGTTCTTGAGTGTTTTTTTGTAATCTTTCTTGAATATTCATCGATTCCTAGTGCAGATTCGTGGTTTTTCTCCCAGTTCTTGGGTTTCCACGTAAAATTTCTGGTGTGTTCTTTCCTGCTTTATTATTTGATATTCTATTATTGTTTGCTATTATTCTTAGATTGATAGTCAATAGAACTTACAAGTGGTATCAAGAGCTAGGTTTGATTATTGTCTAGATCTAGAATAATTAACAATGGAGGATTCAAAGATTAGAATTGAGAAGTTTGATGGGACAGATTTTGGATATTGGAAGATGCAAATAGAGGACATCTTATATCAGAAAAATCTGTATCAACCTTTGTCTGAAAAGCCTGCTGAGATGGAGGAGGCTAAGTGGAAAGTACTGGACAGACAGGCACTAGCGGTGGTGCGTTTGACATTGGCTCGGACTGTGGCGTTCAATGTCAAGGATATCAAAACAACGGCTGGATTGATCAAAGCACTGTCAGATATGTATGAAAAGCCCTCTGCAATGAATAAGGTATATCTGATGCGCCGTTTGTTTGGTTTAGAGATGAATAATGGTAGTTCTGCTGCTGAACATATTAATGAATTTAATTCATTAATAAGTCAGTTATCTTCGGTTAATATTGCCTTTGAGGATGAAGTGAAAGCCCTAATTTTGTTGTCCTCTTTACCTACTGCTTGGGAAACTGTTGTAACTGCTGTTAGTAATTCCTCTGGTAAAGAGAAATTGTTTATGATGTTGTCCGTGATCTGATTTTGAGTGAGAGCATTCGAAGGAAGGAGAGTGGAGAATCATCTGGAGCATACAGTGCAGAAGGTAGAGGGAGGGGAAAAGGGAGGAACTTTCAGGGAAAATCGGAGTCAAAGGGGGATCGGAGTAAGTCAAAAGGCAGGGCTAGTGTTACTTGCTGGGGGTGTGGTAATGAAGGACATATAAAGAGAGATTGTCCTAGGAAAGAGAATGGGAAAGGGAAGAGAAGGTTCAAGAAAGTGATGATGAAGAAGATGCATCAACTAACTTGATTTCGGAGTACGATTCTGATGCTTTGATGGTAAGCATGGATGATCAGAAGAGTTGGTTGGGTGCTCGGGATCATGGGTCTTGGATTCGGGTTCTTCTCATCATTCCTCACCATGCAAGGAGTTGTTTCGGAATTTCAAATCCGGAAAACTTGAAAAGGTCTACCTTGCGGATGGCAAGGCAGTGGAAGTCATGGGGAAAGGTGATGTGAGTGTGAAACTCACTCATGGTGGCTCGTTGGAGTTGAAGAATGTCAAGTTTATCCCAAGGTTGAAGAAAAGCTTGATATCTGTAGCCCAACTTGCTACATCGGGTTACAAGGTTGTGTTTGATGGTGGTTCTTGGAAGATTGTCAAGGGAGCAATGATCATAGCTCGTGGGCAAGGAGTGGAACACTTTACACCATGGGGAGCACAATGAAGGGGCCCGGGATTGGGATGAGAACTTCATGTAAGGTGTCGTTTGGTCGGAAAACTATCGATAGTGGGCCAAGGGATGAGAACCGTGGTGAAGCGGTATCCGGTGGCAAATTGACCGGTAAGCGCACAAGGTGAAGGACGGCACACAAGCATGATGTGCCGGAAATCCTAAGTGGAACAAAGGGTGTATTGTTCGAGTGGGAGCAATGTGAGTTTGTTTTCAGAACAATGAGAAGCTTCTTTGGCTTAGGTGGTAATTGGTTTTATTGAAGTTTGATGAGACTTCAATGTGCTTCTTTGGTTGGAGAGGAAGTGGTTATTTTCCTTAGTTGCTGAGGAAGGGATCTTCATTTGGTTGTGCTTGTCTCTAAGGTGATCCGACCTCCGGGGTAGGAGGGTGTGTAGGTTCATGGAGTGATGGTGCAATGATTTGGAGTTTAGTCATTAAGAATCAAAATCGGTGTAGATTTTGATGCCTTTGAATTGGAGTTGGTGCAAACTTCAATGTTAGTTTCCTTGGTGTAGAGGAGATGTTATCATGGGATGCTTGAGGTATGTCATGGTTTGGACACGACTAGAGATTGCTTTTGCAGTGGGAGTTGTGTGTAGGAGTTGAGATGAATGAGAGGATGATGAAGGTATGAAGTTTTCTTCACTTACACCTATCTCCAAGTGGGAGATTGTTGGGTATATGGTAGTATATGGAGCTCAAGGAGGTGTATGGGTGTGGAGATGAGGTTGCGTAAAGGAAAAACGTCATATTGGGCATAAGGCGAACTTTGAATGGACATATCTTTCAATCTAGAAATGATTTTGAGGTGATTCAAAGTGGAGGTGATAGCTTGTTCCGAGAGCTTTCCAACGATAGGTCATATGTCCAATTCCGGTGAGAAACGAGAAAGTTATGACTGTTTTACGAAAACTGACGAAGCTGACGGCAGAAGACTCAGGTGCGCCCGCACCTGAGGCCTGATGCGCCCGCACCAAGGGCTGGTGCGCCCGCACCACGGGATGGTGCACCCGCACCTATCGAGGACGCGTTTTTTTTCCGGTTTTCTTTAGTGGGGGTATATATAGGTGCCCTAATTACGAGATTAATGTATTCTTCATCTTTAAAACACAGATTAGAGAGAGAAAAAGCTATAGAGGAGTTCTTGAGTGTTTTTTTGTAATCTTTCTTGAATATTCATCGATTCCTAGTGCAGATTCGTGGTTTTTCTCCCAGTTCTTGGGTTTCCACGTAAAATTTCTGGTGTGTTCTTTCCTGCTTTATTATTTGATATTCTATTATTGTTTGCTATTATTCTTAGATTGATAGTCAATAGAACTTACATAAGGCTTGTACAACCTAATGATAAGCTAATGGGCTTTACAAATTATACACCCTAAGTTAACAAACACACCACATAAAGAGACTAGAGAGACGCCCAAGGAGCAACAATTGATGTATTCTAAATTCATTTTGATTTCATGGACCCAACCCATATAAGGAAATGGGTAAAATATTTTGAGAAATTTAAAAGTTAAATGGATGAAATATTGAAAAACGAAGGGAGTATTAGCATAAGAGATACCACTATTTAAATGAGTCAAAAGAACCACACATATGAGATTAGTGGGGAAAATTAGCCGGTTTCTCAAATAATGAACCGTTTATCATCTAGATTTTAGATTAGACGTATAGAAAGGATCAACACAAGTGATATACAACTAGACAAAAGTAGGTTGTGACAAATTATACAACCCCAAATTTGTCCCAAAGCGAAACAATATGACAGATAAAAAAAACCCAATCACCCAACTCGAGTAAAAGTCATTGCATTTGATGACAATATGATATATGTGAAAGTATTGGGTCAGATCGTCTGACCCAATATATTTCGTCGAACGAAGCCGCGAGAACGGCGTCGCTGCTCCTTCTTCATCTTCTTCCTCTGTCGCCGCCGTGCCGTTGCTCCTTCTTCATCTTCTTCCCCCGTCACCTTGTTGTGTCGACGGTGGACGTTCAAGAGAGAAAGATCCGACTGGTGGCAGCCATTGTTGTAGAGGAGAGAGAAATCGGTCTCAGCTTCACGGTCTAGTGTTTGTGGTGGGTAGGGGCAAGATGCCATTGATGTGGAATGAAGAAGAAGGAAAAAGTGAGAGGAAAATAGAGGTTAGTGTTTTTTTTTTTAATTTTAGTTAGTTGTTAAATGAAAGAATAATAAAACTAAAAATCCAAGTTACTTTCATTTAGAGGTAACTTACTTTCATTTAGACGTAACTTACTTTCATTTAGACGTAAGTTACTTTCATTTAGAGGTAACTTACATCCAACTGAAAAAAATTTAAAACCAACTGAACAAAAATTGAAACCAATTGGAAAAAAAATGAAACCAACTGAAAAAAAATTGAAACTAACTAAATTTTTTTTGAAACCAACTAAAAAAAATTTTAAACCAACTGAAAGTCATCCTACCAAAGATTATGGTCGGACGGTCTGGCACAATACCATCTCATGATATATTATGAAAATTTCTTGCACAAAATATCTACAACGATTAATATAATGAGATTTTATATGTTTTTTGTTGGACTTAAACATCATATACATAACTAAATATGTTTGTATTATAAATCTTTTTTAATAGGTAAGAAGAAATCCTCTATACTGCCCTCGCACAGGGATCTCATTCATAGGCTCATTACACTTTACTGTTGGGTTAGGAGCGCAAGCGGAAGCATATTTAGAGATTGAGAAAATTGGATAAAAGATGGACAAGAAAAATAGAAATGAATAACACACAATTCAACGTGGGAAAAAATACTCAAACGAGGTAAACAACCCATCAACGACGAGCACTTATTATCCAATATATGAAAAAGGGTACGAGAGTACAACCCCGAAGGGTAAAATGATAATGGTATGACTCTCTAAATTATATTGCATCTAATTCTCAAAGAGAGCATATAAACGCACTAATGAACTAGAAATTGTATTCTCTCTATGAACTTATAGTAAGTGTTGTGTGTGTGTGTGCGCGCGCGCGCTCTTGGTACACTTGGTACAAATGTAAGTCTATGCTAGTGGGAAATTTATAGTACAAGAAAGCTTGGAGGCCAATCATATTAGTACAAGCCTTGGAGCCTAAGGACATCATAATCTTTGGAGGCCAAGGATAATCTTCAAAGACTTGGAGGCCAAGTATATGGTATGTGTGAATTTCCTCCGAGGCTTACAAAGCAAGCTTGAATTAATTAATTTGGGATTTGTGACACATGAAACCCAACATTTACAACCATACACCCCAACCTCCCTTAAATCTCAAGTAAATGCTTGGGGTAATAATTGAACCCTAAACTTCGCTAGAGAAGATAAAAAAGCTCACCACTTGATCCAACACGAATTTATATATATATATATAATATATTATATATAATAATATATATATATATATATATATATTATAACTTGTAGTCAAGGTTTATTGGTTGTATATTTCATCAACACAAGGTTGTAAATATTGCATTCGAAGTATAATATATATTGTATATGTTTAAACAATGTTTTAAAATCTTAATTTATTGGGTCAATCTAAACTTGAAAAATGGGGGTCTTAAATAAATATTATCAAACCGACACGAAGTGATTCGATTCAAAAATAATACGAACTATATATTAAAAGACGTGCATAAATAAGAAATTGTGCCACGTGGCAGTTTTAGTTCATGTAATCCATGTACAATAAAAAAATTTAGAAATTAAATAGTATAAGGTTTGATTCCGAAACCTCGAGTAGATATACTGAATTCTTAACCACTAGACTAAGTTGTATTTAGTGTTATTATCATAAAATATTATACATAATAAATGAAAAAATTTCACTCGAGGCATAACCCGGACCTAATAACTAGTTATCTAACAAAACCCGACTCGTCCGATTCATAATCCAATTGATCGATTCTCATTCTTGACAAGTTAGAATCCCCTTTATTCCTTCCAACTTGTCAAGTTTTCTCCTCACCTTATAAAAAAATGGAAAAATTGTCAGAAACTACCTATTAAAGACACCTTTTTAAAAAAAACTACCTTATATCATGTTTATTTTATGAAACTACCTTATAAGTGGAAAAACTTTAAAAAGCACTACCAAATTCAGAATTTACTAACCATGGTTAACTATTCCCTTCAATCATCCTTCTAATATAAGATTACTAAAATACCCTCTTTAATTACCCTATATCTCTTTGTTAGTTCCCTCATAGCCTCACAACAACGTTTAACTTTCTCACTGTAGCAATTGTCTTCTGATTTTTTTTTTTAAAAACCAAGCTAATATTAGCACTGACGTTATGTAGCCATTTATAATCTACTATCTGCTGATGAATTTAAAAGCTACACAAGTGCCAAAGACAGGTCATACTTGAAGACCACTAAGAGAGAGACTTCAAAAGCATATAAAACTTAACTGCAAATATTTTGAATATGGAGAAACCTCCAATACCGAATATACAAGGCACATAAGTTTATGTGAGGACAGCAAAAAATTAGCAGTAGTTCCATTTAAGAGGTAGCTATTCCATGCGCCCATCTTTACCCTTGGCCCTTGCCAGTATTTGTGTTATTAATAATCACCAAGTAATTCCACCCTGTTAACGTACAGAGAGCTTTGTGCAAGCCCAGGTGATCCACACGCAAATCAACATTATCGAAGTTGTAAGCATGCATAATAAGAGCATGCACATCTGGGAATTCTTTGGATGACATGTAATGTCCAATACCAAAAGAATCGGATCGAGAAAGCATAACTCAAGTTCTTCGATCTGACAGATTATTAGATCACACACCAACTTACAGAAGGAAAAGGAAAAAAATTGGTTCACAAAACCCACCCCAAATATCAGCACTATTTGTATTTCAAGCTGGTTGATATGCTAGTCTCACGTAAGTACAAACTGAATTGATAAGAAGTTCCTAAATTTCGCTGTTGTGAGGCTATGAGGGAACTAACAAAGAGGGATTAGGGTAATTAAAGGGGGTATTTTAGTAATCTTATATTAGAAGGATAAATTGGAGGGAATAGTTAACCATGGTTAGTAAATTCTGAATTTGGTAGTGCTTTTTAAAGTTTTTCCACTTATAAGGTAGTTTCGTAAAATAAACATGATATAAGGTAGTTTTTTTTAAAAAAGTGTCTTTAATAGGTAGTTTTTAAAAAATATTGACAGATTTATTTGTAGCTAATAGTTCAACTTATCTTTAGATTATCCTTTCATTTTCCACTTCCTGGCTTGTCAGTCAAGGTGGAAATATATTTTTCCAGCCTATACCCAAATGAAATTGGCCCATCAGGTTTTAACGACCTTTCCGGCTTTCCCCAAGCCCAAACTATACTACAAGCTCCGTGGATGTAGTGGATCTAATGCAGACTTGTAGAATTTCTACTGAAAAATAAATTATACTTATGTTATGTAAGAGCACATGGTACATGGCTCTCAAAATAGCTATCCACTCTCTCTCATTTATTTTCTTTGTTTAAGATACTCTCAAAAACTATATCTAAAAATACCCAATAATAATAAAACTCTTTAAAAAATTATTCATTCAACTTTTCATTGTTTGGTAGACGGTAGTGACCATATCAATAATGAACCTTATTTCATATTATAATCGAAGTTATATAAATAAAGTTATTCATGTAGACGGTGGTGACCATACATTGCTCGGGGTTTTAATCAACGTGTAAATATCGACCACAGTGAAACCTTCAGCCTTGTAGTCAAACCCTCCACCGTTCGATTGATGTTATCCCTTGCGGTAAGTTAAGGTTGGTCTCTTCGCCAACCTGATCATATTAATAACGCTCTTTTGCAGGATACATTGACAGATGAAGTTTACGCAATTCAACCACTAGGGTATGATCCAGAATTCCCAGGCCAACTCATGTTTGTTAGCTAAACAAGACTCTCTATGGCTTGAAACAAGCACCCCAAGCTTGGTACAAAGAGCTCCGCAATACTTACTTGAAGCTGGATTTCACAATATCATATCCGACTCCTCCAATACCATATCCAACTCCTCCCTATTCACTCTTCAAACAAATGGCATTATTATCTATTTGCTCGTCTACGTTGACGACATTATTATTACAAGCAACACTCCTACAACACTTGATACATTTGTCACTCGCCTTGTGTCTCATTTCTCTCTCAAAGACTTGGGAAACCTTTAATTTCCTACTTTCTTGGTGTTGAGGTGCTACTACATCCTAAGGGTCTTTTCTAAGTCAAAAAGAAGTACGTAACTAATCTCCTATGCAAAGCTAACATGGATGATGTTATGCCCGTTGCCACGCCAATGGTAACTGACCTACCACTCTCTATGCATGGCACACTACTCTTGGATCCTACTTCCTATCATACTCTTACTGGGAGCCTACAATACTTGAGCTTAACTCGTCCCGATGTCGCATTTGTCGTAAATAAACTAGCTCAATACATGCAATAACGTCTCACGGAAGATCATATGCTGAAGAAGTTCTTAGAACTTCATTTATATTTCTTCTCAGATTGAGAGAGAAACAATATGAGAGAGAGAAATAGAGAGGGAGAGAATGAGATTGTATTTCTGATAGATGTCATTATTACAATATTGATTGACTTTAAATAGGACAACAACATGACCTGTCCTAGCCAATCATAATGAGCTGAAGTTTCTGATAACCAATCACAGAAATGCTGACATGTACAATCTCTATAACAACCTCTAACTGATTCTAACTGATTACAACAGCATACAGTAGAGATAAAAGATACAACCAACTAACTACTTTGATGAGCTGGCAGTAGGCAGAATAGTTGTAGCTTGTTGTTGGTTGTTGCTTGCCTTGATATCTTCTTTACCCCCCGCAAGCTGGAGGAGGACTGAAAATCAGTCATCCCAAGCTTGGAAATGAGCTTGGAATGTTGAGGAAAGGAGAGAGGTTTAGTAAGAACATCTGCAAGCTAATCTGAAGTAGGAAGATAAGTTAACTCAAGGAGGCCTTCAAGAACCTTTTCTCTAGTGAAATGGCAGTCCAAATCAATATGTTTGGTACGCTCANCACGAG
>NC_079208.1:50135815-50150815 GCF_026745355.1 Beta vulgaris subsp. vulgaris | reverse complement strand
CTTTAATTGTAACTTTCAACGACATGCTGTAGAAAATTTAGATACAAAAATACGTTAGTGCACATATTAGTAAGTTATCATAAACGTACATTAACTTGTAATATAGGTATGTTTACCATTTTTTTGGTGGCAAATTCTTATTGTGGCACATGTAGAAAATATATGAGGCCCCACGTAATTTAATAATGTACTACAAACAAAAAACAAATCAATTCATTTGATACTATCGATGTTTACATGGACTAATCGGTCAACGATTCGACAACATATTTCCTGCATTAATAGTATAAATATTGTTATACATATTAAAATATCATAAACATAATAATAAAAAAAGATATTATATTGGAATTGCTATAAATTAAACTTCACATACATGGTTCATGTTAATAAATTTATTAATTGTTGTTCTCGTTGCATTAGATAGCTTTAGTGTCATATTTAATGGGAAGGTGCTTCTTTTTATCCAATTGACTTTGTGTCGGACAAAACGTTCATTAGCAAACCGGTTACAACTTAATTTAAAAGATAAGTAAATGTAAACATTTAAAAGAACTTAGATACATATTGTAAGTTCCTTACCAACGCATAATTCTTGTTGCTTTTTTACACCTTGGATTGCATGTTATAGTTGTAGCACTTTCACAATGTAATGAAGATATACCTAATGTTATATAAATGTAGGGACATATAAAATAATGAGATCTTTAAAAATTATTTTCAACCAATTGACAAAAAAATTTACAATGAATATTAATAGTGATATACAATTACCTGTGACAACAACTAATCCACAAATAAGGCAACTGATTGAATCTTTAAGGTTGTCCAATGCATTGAGACCAAGTATAAAATGGCTTGAGATAGTCAACATAACTGCCATGCAACTAATTCATAGTACATGAAAATCATTATTCTACATAAAAAAAAAAGAATAGATCCAATAAACATATTGTGATAATAAGTAAAAAAAATGTTACCTTCTATCAATTAGTACAATATTTTGTAGGTATGTCACTCCATCTTTGGCCAAGGTGATAGAACTCGTATATACAATGATACCAATTATACCTAGCATTAATAAAAATTAGGCTAAGTAATTATATTAATGCATTTAAAGTAGAATAATGATACCACTGATATTGTAATAGTTGCTTACTTCTAAGCATGTCTTCAACATCTGTAAGGTTGTTAATTTTGCGAAGGCTAATGACTCTTTTGGATGTAGGGAGTCTTTGATTGTTTGCTTTCATTTTTAAACTATAAAATAATTAGGATTTTATGTTTGACACTCTCCTTAAAAAATAAGGTGATAGATATGGACTATGTAGTGGTGATTATATTTGCATAGAGCAAGTAATTTTAATGGGTAGATTAAATTATAAATTTATTGAATTTAAGGGATTTTAATTGATGCATTAAAAAAAATAGCATTTAAAAAATATCTAGATTAAAGTGGTAATTAAAAAATAGCATTAAAAATTTACCAAACTTGGCAATGGTCATGGAACTAATTAGGCATGATTTGGTGAGATTTGCACGGAAATTATATGGTGAGTTCAATGCCCATAGCAATCATGTTGCCACTTGTCCAAGAAATAGGTTGTGCTGACGTGGCATAAAATTCATTTGCACTTGACATGTAGACGGAAGAGATGTGGACATGACACTGCACGTAGGCAAATTTTTCTAGGTGTATATATATATTAATTATATATATATATATATATATATATATATATATAATTATAATATATATATATAGGGGCAAGATCACATGAGAATGCTCCTTACATGAAAAATGAGAATGAATCTCAACCACACGATTGGTTTAGAGTTACAACACTTATTCATTAGAGTTATATCCCTCTAAAAAATTTTGAATTAAAAAAAAAATTGTTTTGTTTTGAATTTTTTTTTCAAATATTTTGGTTTTGGAGTTACATCACTTTTTCATTAGAGTTACATCACTTATTCATAAGAGTTATGGCGCGTAAAATTCATTCTCATTTCTCATATAAATATGCATTCTCATATGAACTCACTTCTATATATATATATATATATATATATAGATTATAGAATATCTATGTTAATGTATATACTAATAAATACTTGGTGGGATTTTAATGGTGTAGATGCAACATTGAATTTAGATTTTGATTAAAGATTAATACTATTACTTCTATTAACTTTGATTTTGTTATCTTCACGTAAGAAATTTTCACATGTGACGATTGATCATATCTATGATTATAAATTAAAACTAACAAAGTTGAAATGCATGAAAATAAGGAGAAAGTATTTTTAATAAGTTAATCTTTGCACGTTCTTCTTAAAATAAGTCAACCTTTTGATTAACTATGAATAAGTTAACCTTGTATCTACTTTTGCTATAAATGAGTTAAATCACAATGTCATCCTATTAAAATGTGACACGTATCATAAGTTCAATGTCATTAATTCGTGTACAGCTGAAGTAGATACAAGGTTAACTTATTCTAAGATAATCATAAAATTGACTTATTTTGATAAGATCAACCAAAGGTTGACTTATTTAAAATATTTTTTCCTAAAAACAATGAGAAAGAAAGAAAGAATTGAGAGGGTTATTAAGGAAACAAGAAACTTCAAAGAAATTGTCACTTTTTCATTGATTTCAATCTACAAATTACACCTCTTGAGTCAAGTTTTCTCTCTCCTACACTAGTAAACAAGATTAGGATTCTAAAAAATCTGGATCCTTTCCCAAAATGGGATAGAGGAGTACTTATACCCCCTCTAATTACAAAAGTCGTAAAATAAAAGAAATTCGAAAAAAGGCCCAATGGCCAGTGGCCCGGGAGGGATGTCAGAAGGTGCCCGGGCGAGCAGAGATATGGCCCGGACGGTGTAGGTTAGGTGGCCTCGAGCTTCAAGCCCGGGCGTGCACCTTAAGTTCCATGAGGAGGCAGTAGGTTTGGCCACTCATGAGCCCGGGCGGGCTGCTTGTTTGTTCAGGCGGGCTCACTGGCTTAGGCGGGCTGCTTGTTCGCTCGGGCGAGCTGACTGGCCCTGGCGGGATGCTGGTGGCTCGAGCGATCCTTGGACGATATATTCTGCTTGCTTCCCTTTTTGTTCCCCTCTAAGCTTGTAGGAACTTGAGTTCCTACACATCAAAGATCAAACAGAATAGTAGGGGATGGGGATGCATGCAAATACATGTACACATATGCTAAGAGAGAGTTACAGAAAAAAGAGGTGAAATTAAGGAAAAAGGAAACTAAAATGAAAAATAAATCAAGTAAAATAGCCTAAAAAATACCCTAAGAGTGAGATAAATCTCACTCATCATCCTTCAACTTAGGTGGGGTTCTATTTGGTAAAACATCACTACACTCTTTAGTAACAACGACTCGATTTACCCCACCAAAGTCTTTCTTTTTAGTAATCATGTCTTTCAAAAACTTAGCATAAACAGACACTTGATGTAACAGCCCGCACTTCCGAGTTGTTAGCTAATCATACTTAACATTAATAAAACTCAATTAACACCATAACCTCAAAATTTAAAAATATATCTTGTAGCGGAACAAACCTATGAAGCGATCCTGGACCTGTGGGTTATGGGACCATAACAATATCACAAAATAGAAATACAATTACATGAATTGATCAATCAAATCTCCAATATAATACATTAAAACACCATGACATTTCTTTCCTATAACATTATATGATCTCCACCATAGCTTATCCGAAAAGCATCTCTTATTATACCATGATCCTTAAACCACACCGAAGCTGGATTCCACCTTCCCTGAAAAATTTATTAGCATTGAACGCTGCCCCCACCAGGGCAGGTTCCAAGAACAAAATCAGCGAAACTGAGTACACACTGTCCAACCAGAAAATCTTTTTAGTGGCTTTAAACGTATTTGCAGATTTAAGTTTATCTTACGAGACAATTGAAATCAAGATACAGCGAAGTCATAAATAAAGAGTTATATAACAATTATTTGAATACAATTTATAATGTTATTTCTATAGAACTAATACGATCTTCCGAAGTCAACTCTAACATACTTTACGTCAATAAATATCTCCCACTTCTGTGGTTCATACACAAAAACATTTAATCCATATGTATATCGTAGTTAACTCCTTCATAAATTCCTAACAAGTTTCTTGGAAAATCATTTCCATAATCGGCGCATGAATTCCATAAACTTGGGTGAGTAAAACATCATTTCAGAAATTAAAGTTTGAAATAACTTTCCACGAAACCACTCGAATATTCAAATACATATTTTATTTTCTTTTAGAAATCATATTACACTGGGGAAGAGAACACGAATAGAGTTGCCTTCCAGGCGAATTCTCTACGCTTTTTACAAGGGACGTCTCCCTCTTCCATTGCGTACTGCTTGCAAGACTTTTAGGTCATGACCCCACATAACGGAGCAATACCCGCTCCAAAGCAATACCCGCTCTAACACATAATGAGCAATACTCGCTCTACGAATGTTGTTCGTCACTGCTTTAGCAGCTTCTTCCCCTCATAAAAATAGAATCAGAATACATAATTTCATATTTCGAAAATTCAGATTCATAAATCTCAAATTTTCCTAGCAGAATCACTTTCGGGTATTAAATATATCCAAATTAAATTTCTTGCATAATATTCTAGTAACTTGGTTTAAATCAGCCTTTTATAAAAATTCTTTGGCTAAATCTCTTTCAAATACTGACTTTAAAGAAACTATGCTTCAATTCCATAAAGGATTCTCCAAAACAAAACATTGCTTACCAAAAGATCATAACTCCAAATTAGAGTTTTCTATTTTATAAACTTTATATATATCTAAGACACAAATGCTCTTTACGAAGAATAACCTTTCCATTTAATCCTATTTAGCAATCCATCAAACTCACAAACATCTCCAACATATATTTCCTATCTTACAAAATCCATTTTCAAGGATTCGGAATTCTCCAAAGACTACCTCTGAATAATGTGATATATCTTTTAGTCTGAAGTTCTCTTCCTTCCCAAAACACATTCATAAAGCTTACTTATAACTTTACAGATGCATACTAAATCTAATATCCCAAATGATTTATTGCTGGCTCCTATAGTATTATAAATTCCCAGCGTATAACCAAAGTTTCTTCAAGAGAATATCTAAAGGTGTTTCTACATAATATAATTTAATTATAATATGGGCTTCTTCTCCTCGCAAACGCATAATCCGATATTTAGTTTATGAACTTAGAAACTCTTATTCCCCGAAGCCGAAGGATGAAATCCTCAAAATTTATATGGGGAAACTCCTTCCTTTTGAAGACTCATCTTATAGTCATAATGAATCGCATCACAAGCATCTATCTATAATTTACATACACAACATAGATTCATAATTTGTCTAGTAGATATATCGATTATCCTTGATATCTCACTCTAGAGTCAAATCCATTTATAGCTTACATGTACTTGAACTCATACGCCTGATTTAGTGAAAACATAGTCTAGTTCATGAGCTTGTTAAGCAATTTGAAAATATGGCAACTTACTCCTTAGAATGTATTTCATAAACTCAACTTGAGAGGGCTATATATATATATATGCTGATAAACATGTATTTCACAAACCATATAGTACACAAATCACATTTTTTAATACAACATAAGTTTAACTTATGAAAACATATCAACTTATATAATTTATATGATTTATCGAAATATCAATAATATATTTGAAAAGTGAAAGGACATGTGTGTACCTTTATCTGATCTTCAAACATTGCCTCCATACCGTAATTGATCCTCAATAATTAGTTTCCTCGATTATCTACACCATTAAGCTCCATAATTTCCACCTCAATAACAATATTAACAATTATTAATAGTGAGTCTCCACATCAACTACCAAGAAACCCATAATCCAATTGTTCCTTCCAAAACAACTTAACTTATCCTAGGAGATCCAAGTCCATTGCAGTTCAACTCTTCTATGGTAGCAATGATAGACATATGAGCTCATTATAACTATTACTCTTTATAAATCAGATTTTCCTTTACGAACCAACAAATACTCTATATTTCAATCCAACATAGTTCCATAAGTTGTACAGTAACTTGATATCTATGGTTATCATCTTCCTTAATTGAATCAATAAATCCTCTGATTTTCCCTTCTAATTTATATAGAATATATTCAAAAATATAACTTATTGACATAAACTAACTCACAGATTATAAACCTTCATCCAATTCATTAAATGAAGAGTAAAACTACAATCTTTAAATTTAACAAATCCTTATCTCAACTGATTTTTGCTAAACAACAATTATATATAGAGCTAAATTCATTTGTGAAATCATGAAGTAAAACCCATCATAATTTGAATTAGTGTTACAAATAAAATGGAAGGATAAAATCTGTATACTATAAATTGGAGGAATGAAGATAAATCACCAACAAAATTTCATACCTTGATAGAATTTGGCTCAAATTGAATTGGGTTTCCTTCAAATCGAAACAAAAGAATCGATGACAACAACAACAACAACAACAACAACAACAACAACAACAACAACAACAACAACAACAACAACAACAACAACATGCAGCAGCAGCACGACAGTGGCAGCAGCACCGCGGAAGCAGAGGAGAGAGAAAAACGCTGCAACAGTGGCAGCAGCACCTACAACTTCCAGGAGCATAACTCTTAGCTCCGAACTCCGATTGAAGAAATTTTTGAGCCTAAATTCAATATCTCGAAGAGATCTACAGCTTTGATGAAGGAACAAAGACTAAAAAATGAGTGCATGTTGCTTTAATTCGACGGACAGAACAGAGGTGAGAAGAATGAAGAGATTTTGGGGTTTACTCCTAAACAACTTGTTTGAATGAATCAATTTTTCCTCCCCAAGAAAATAATTCATCTCAAATTATAAAATGAAGACTTTGAAACAGATTGAACTTGAAATAATTTGTGGCTGATTCAATTGAAGACACGAAGAAGATGAGAGTGATGTGGTGTGTCTTTGAGGAGATGACACGAGGGAGTAAGAAATATGAGAATGGGGATTTTTTTCCTATTTGAGCTTAAAAGCATATACTAAATACCTCATTTTGATAAAATCCACACTATCACAACTTTATTTAAAATAATAATTCTTAGTTATCTCTATTGATATAAAGCTTAGTTAAACTAATAAACACATTACTTAATTTAAAACATGCTTAAAAATACGGGCTGTTATACTTTACCACCCTTAAAATAAATTTCTTCCTCGAAATTTAAAAATATAAAACTTTAATTCATTTCAAAACGAATACATCACATAAAACATTTCACAAAAATTAGCTCAGAACTCATAATAAACTATAATATCGCAAAAAAAAAATTTACTAACTTTCTGCAATCTCAATCAATATAATTCGATATTTCTCTTATAGCCACTCAAATCTAATACCCAATAGACTTTCCACTTTTGCAAATTTCCCCACACTCAACCTTTAATTTCTCATTTTCAATTCCTCAATTTTCAACTAACTAATAACCCAATCATTTTCAAACATTTCCAAATACCCTTCTTAATCAATATGTCATGATATGAAGATCACGACAACTCCGACACAACCATGCTCTGATACCACCTGGAACAGCCCGCACTTTCGAGCTGCTAGCTAATCATAATTAACATTAATAAAACTCAATTAACACCATAACCTCAAAATTTAAAAATATATCTTGTAGCGGAACAAACCTATGAAGCGATCCTGGACCTGTGGGTTATGGGCCCACAACAATATCACAAAATAGAAATACAATTACATGAATTGATCAATCAAATCTCCAATATAATACATTAAAACACCATGACATTTCTTTCCTATAACATTATATGATCTCCACCATAGCTTATCCGAAAAGCATCTCTTATTATACCATGATCCTTAAACCACACCGAAGCTGGATTCCACCTTCCCTGAAAAATTTATTAGCATTGAACGCTGCCCCCATCCGGGCAGGTTCCAAGAACAAAATCAGCGAAACTGAGTACACACTGTCCAACCAGAAAATCTTTTCAGTGGCTTTAAACGTATTTTGCAGATTTAAGTTTATCTTACGAGACAATTGAAATCAAGATACAACGAAGTCATAAATAAAGAGTTATATAACAATTATTTGAATACAATTTATAATGTTTTTCTATAAACTAATACGATCTTCCGAAGTCAACTCTAACATACTTTACGTCAATAAATATCTCCCACTTCTGTGGTTCATACACAAAAACATTTAATCCATATGTATATCGTAGTTAACTCCTTCATAAATTCCTAACAAGTTTCTTGGTAAATCATTTCCATAATCGGCGCATGAATTCCATAAACTTGGTGAGTAAAACATCATTTCAGAAATTAAAGTTTGAAATAACTTTCCACGAAACCACTCGAATATTCAAATACATATTTATTTTCTTTCAGAAATCATATTACACTGGGGAAGAGAACACGAATAGAGTTGCCTTCCAGGCGAATTCTCTAAGCTTTTTACAAGGGACGTCTCCCTCTTCCATTGTCAGATCGGGGTATGTAGGAATGAGGGCGCCTCTTCTTCTAAACCCGTGCATACAAAGAAAACAAAAAAAATAGTGAAAAATGCCTCAGTTGGAACAACGAGGTTCTAATGAGGCAAAAGAAGTAGTCTAAATAATCAAACAAAAACTAGAAAACTAGCCGTCTCCTCGGCAATGGTGCCAAAAACTTTATGTATTTTAAATATAATACCGCAAGTGCACGGTGTCTGTTATTAGCAGAGCCTTGCAAGAACGGGTCGGCTCCACAGGGAGACAGGTTTTCACAATTACTGTTCAACTAAGAAGCTACTTTAGACAAAATTAGGGAGAAAACAGTTGAACTATAAACTAACGTTATTTATAGAAGAGTAAAATAAAGATTAATCAAATAATAAAAAGTCTAGGGTATTAGTTTGGTCCACGATGCTTATACCAATTAAAAGGGTTCAAATAACTAATAATACCTAGGTATAGTAGTGTCGAGCAATTAGAGCAAGTGTTAATCCTAGGGTCGGTTCTTAAAGCTCATAATTCAACATATGCAATACGATCGTAAGATAATCAGAATTACTAGTGTGTTCTAGGCCTCTAAAAGTTATACTGATCTGTACGAAAAATTATTAGCCAGACATAATTCATGAAATTGGCAACTAACATAAATCACGGGTTAAAGAAAATATTACACTATGATTGCTCTAATCACAACCTAGAAGCTAATAGAAATTCAAAGAGTGATCAAGGTATAAACATGACTTCCCTCCCTAAAACCCATCGAAAGACGACTACTCACTCATTATTAGACAAACAACATTCTAATATCAAAATCTATACTTTCCATGAAGAATGAGTAATTAACTATATTTAAACAATCAAATATTAAGAAAGAAACTAAGATAAATGAATAAGAGGAATACCAATTGACGAAAAATAATAAACTTTCTTGAAAGCAATCTAAAGGTTCGATCTCCGCCGTAAGTAAAAACCAATGAGTTCTCTCTAAAGCTTTGCACAAGAAGACTGAATAAAAAAAAGTGTCTAACAAAATAATAGTCGTCGATGCTATTTATAATGGCACCGAATGTTGGGCGGTGAAACAATGCCACGTTCATAAGATGAACGTGGCGGAGATGCGTATGTTGCGGTGGATGTGTGGCCACACAAGGAAGGACCGATTAAGAAATGAATGATCCGGGAAAAAGTTGGAGTTGCATCCATTGAAGAAAAGATGAGGAAATCGTTTAAGATTTTGGTCATGTAAAAGGAGATCAGGAGATGCACCGTGAGAAGAATTGAAGATGGAGGAGTAATCAAATTGTAAAGGGTAGGGAAGACCTAAATGACTTGGCTGAGGGTAATTGAAAGTGATATGAGGTTACTTGGGATTGAGGAGAGCATGAGGTTGGATAGAATGGGTGGAGGGTAGTATCATTGAGGAAGGGGTCTATTACTGCATTTATTTGTTTTTCTCAATTGTGTTGGTATTAAAACCTTTTACTGAAAACGATACGAATACAAATACAGATACGAATACGAATAGGAATACGAATACGAATACAAATAGGGTTTAGGGTTTCGAATTTAGAGTTTAGTGTTTAGGGTTTAGGTTTTATAGTTTAGGGTTTAGGGTTTAGGGTTTAATTAGGTTTAGGTTAGATTAAGGTTTAGGGTTTTAGATTTAGGGTTTAGGGTTTAGGGTTTAGGATTTCAGGGTTTAGGGTTTAGGGTTTGGTTTAGTGTTTAGTGTTTTAGATTTAGGGTTTAGGGTTTAGAGTTTAGGGTTTAGGGTTTTAGATTTAGGGTATAGGGTTTAGGGTTTTAGATTTAGGAATACAAATATGAATACGAATACGAATACGAATACGCATACGAATAAACATACGAATATGAATACGAAACCGAATACGAATATAATAATAATAATAATAATAATAATAATAATAATAATAATAATAATAATAATAATATTAATAATAATAATAATAATAATAATAATAACAACAATAATAATAATAACAAATATAAATACGAATACGAATACAAATACGAATACGAATAATAATAATAATAATAATAATAATAATTATTATTATTATTATAATAATAATAATAATAATAATAATAATAATAATAAGAAGAAGAAGAAGAAGAAGAAGAATAATAATAACAACAACAATAACAAATATAAATATAAATACGAATACGAATTCGAATACGGATACGAATACGAATACGGAAACAAATACGAATATGAATACGAATACGAATACGAATACGAATACGAATACGAATACGAATACAAATACTAATACGAATACGAATACGAATACGAATAAGCATACGAATACGAATACGAATACAAATACCAATACGAAGACGAATATGAATACGAATACGAATACGAATACGGAACCGTATACGAATATAATAATAATAATAATAATAATAATAATAATAATAATAATAATATAATAAACAATACTAATAATAATAATAATAATAATAATGATAATATTAATAATAATAATGATAATATTAATAATAATAATAATAATAATAATAATAATAATAATAACAACAATAATAATAATAATAATAATAACAACAACAATAACAAAATATAAATACGAATACGAATACGGATATGGATACGAATACGGATACGGATACGAATACGAATACAAATACGCATACGACTACAAATACGAATACAAATAGGGTTTAGGGTTTCAGATTTAGGGTTTAGTGTTTAGGGTTTAGGGTTTAGGATTTAGGGTTTAGGGTTTAGGGTTTAGAGTTTAGGGTTTAGGGTTTGGGGTTTGGGGTTTAGGGTTTAGGGTTTTAGATTAAGGGTTTAGGGTTTAGGTTTTAGATTTAGGAATACGAATATGAATATGAATACGAATACGAATACGAAACCGAATACGAATATAATAATAATAATAATAATAATAATAATAATAATAAAAATGATAATAATAATAATAATAATAATAATAATAACAATAATAATAACAAATATAAATACGAATACGAATACGAATACGAATACGAATACCAATACGAATACAAATATGAATACGAAGACGAAGACGAATACGAATACGCATACGAATACGAATATAATAATAATATGAATAATAATAATAATATTAATAATAATAATAATAATATAAAATAATAAAATAATAATATAATAATAATATTAATAAAATAACAACAACAACAACAACTATAATAATAATAATAACAACAACAAAAATAACAAAGATAAATATAAATATGAATATGAATATGAATACGGATACGGATACGAATACAAATACGGATACGAATACGAATACGAATACGAATACGAATACGAATACGAATACGATTACGAATACGAATACGAATATGAATACAAATACGCATATGAATACACATACGAATACGAATACAAATACGAATACGGATACACATATAAATACGAATACGAATATGAATACGAATAATAATAATGATAATAATAATAATAATAATAATAATAATAATAATAATAATAATAATAATAATAATAATAATAATAATAATACTAATAATTCTAATAATAATAATAATAATAATAATAACAATAAAAATAATACAAATATAAATACGAATACCAATACGAATACGAATATGAATACGAACTCGAATACGAATACGGATACAAATACGAATACGAATACGAATACGGATACGGATATGGATACGAAAACGAATACGAATACGAATACGAATACGAATACAAATACAAATACGAATACGAAAACGAATACGAATACAAATACGAATACGCATACGCTTACGAATAATAATAATAATAATAATAATAATAATAATAATAATAATAATAATAATAATAATATAATAATAATAATAATAATAATAATAAATAATAATAATAATAATAATAATAATAATAATAATAATAATAATAATAATAATAATAATAAATAATAATAATAATAATAATAATAATAATAATAATAATAATAATAATAATAATAATAACAATAATAATTATAATAACAACAACAATAACAACTATAAATATAAATACGAATACGAATACAAATACGGATACGAATACGAATACGAATACGAATACGAATACGAATACGAATACGAATACGAATACGCATACGAATACAAATACGAATACGAATACGAATATGCATACGCATACGAATACGAATACGAATATTAATTATAATAGTACTACTACTACTACTACTACTAATAATAATAATAATAATAATAATAATAATAATAAAATAATAATAATAATAATAATAATAATAATAATAATAATATAATAATAATAATAATAATAATAATAACAATAATAACAATAATAATAATAACAAATATAATTACGAATACGAATACGAATACGAATATGAATACGAATAAGAATACAAATACGCATACGAATACGAATACGAATATGAATACGAATACGAATACGGATACGAAAACAAATACGGATACGAATACAAATACGAATACGAATACGAATACGGATACGAATACAAATATGAATACGAATACGGATACGCATACGAATACGAATAATAATAATAATAATAATAATAGCACTAACAATAATAATAATAACAATAATAACAATAATATTAATAATAACAAATATAAATACGAATACGAATACGAATGCGAATACGAATACGAATATGAATACGAATACGAATACGAATACAAATGCAAATACGCATACGAATACGAATACGAATATGAATACGAATACGAATACGAATACAAATACGAATACGAATACGAATAATAATAATACTAGTACTAATAATAATAATAATAATAATAATAATAATAAATAATAATAATAATAATAAAATAATTATAATAATAATAATAATAATAATAATAATAATAATAATAATAATAATAATAATAATAATAACAATAATAATAATAACAAATATAAATACGAATACGAATACGAAGACGAATACGCATACGAATACGAAACCGAATACGAATATAATTATAATAATAATAACAATAATAATAATAGCAATAATAATAATAATAATAATAATAATAATAAAAAATAATAATAATAATTATAAAATAATAATAATAATAATAATAAATAATAAATAATAATAACAATAATAATTATAACAATAATAATTATACAATAATAATAATAATTAATAATAATAATATAATAATAGTACTAATAATAAAATAATAATAAATAATAATAATAGTACTAATAATAATAATAATATAAAATAATAAAATAATAATAATATAGTACTAATAATAATAATAATAATAATAATAATAATAATAATAAAAAAAAAAAATAAAATAATAATAATAATAATAATAATAATAATAAAAATAATAAAAATACGAATACCAATACCAATAGGAATACGAATATGAATACCAATACAAATACAAAGACGAATACGAATACGAATACGAATACGCATACGAATACGAATACGATTACGAATAATAATAATAATAATAATAATAATAATAATAATAATAAAAATAATAATAATAATAATAATAATAATAATAATAATAATTATTATAATATAATATAATAAATAATAAATAATAATAATAATAATAATAATAACAATAATAACAATAATAATAATAATAACAACAACAATAACAAATATAAATACGAATACGAATAAGGATACGAATACGAATACGAATACAAATATACATACGAATACGAATACGGATACCCATACGAATACGAATACGAATAATAATAATATAATTAATAAATAATAATAAATAATAAAATAATAATAATAATAATAATAATAATAACAACAACAATAACAAATATAAATATAAATACGAATACGAATTCGAATACGGATACGAATACGAATACGAAAACAAATACGAATATGAATACGAATACGAATACGAATACGAATACGAATACGAATACAAATACTAATACGAATACGAATACGAATACGAATAAGCATACGAATACGAATACGAATACAAATACCAATACGAAGACGAATATGAATACGAATACGAATACGAATAGGGAACCGTATACGAATATAATAATAATAATAATAATAATAATAATAATAATAATAATAATAATAATAATACTAATACTAATAATACAATTAATAATAAAATAATGATAATATTAATAATAATAATGATAATATTAATAATAATAATAATAATAATAATAATAATAATAATAATAATAATAATAACAACAACAATAATAATAATAATAATAATAACAACAACAATAACAAATATAAATACGAATACGAATACGGATATGGATACGAATACGGATACGGATACGAATACGAATACAAATACGCATACGACTACAAATACGAATACAAATAGGGT
>NC_079208.1:49930815-50130815 GCF_026745355.1 Beta vulgaris subsp. vulgaris | reverse complement strand
CTAAACCCTAAATCTAAAACCCTAAACCCTAAACCCTAAAACCCTAAACCCTAAACCCTAAATCTTAAACCCTAAACCCTAAACCCTAAACCTTAAACCCTAAACCCTAAACCCTAAACCCTAACCCTAAACCCTAAAACCCTAAAACCATAAACCTTAAACCCTAAACCCTAAACCCTAAAACCATAAACCCTAAACACTAAACCTTAAACCCTAAACCCTAAACCCTAAATCTAAAACCCTAAACCCTAAATCTAAAACCCTAAACCCTATTCGTATTCATATTCGTGTGCGTATTCGTATTCGTTTGCGTATTCGTATTCGTATTTGTATTCGTATGCGTATTCGTATTCGTATCCGTATTCGTATTCGTATTCATATTTATAGATTTGTTGTTGTGTTTATATTATTTATTATTTATTTATTATTATTATTATTATATTATTATTATTATTATTATTATTATTATTATTATTATTATTATTACTATTATAATTAATATATTCGTATTCGGTTTCGTATTCGTATTCGTATGCATATTCGTATTCATATTGGTATTTGTATTCGTATTCGTATTCGTATTCTTATTCTTATTCTTATTCTTATTCGTATTCGTATTCGTATTCTTATTCGTATTCGTATGCGTATTCGTATTCATATTTGTATTCGTATTCGTATTTATATTTTTGTTTATAATTGTTGTTATTATTATTATTGTTATTGTTATTATTAATATTATTATTATTATTATTATTATTATATTATTATTATTACTATTATATTATTATTATTATTTATTATTATTATTATTATTATTATTATTATTACATTATATGATTATTATTATTTATATTATATTATTATTTTATTATTATTAATATTATTATTATTATATTATATTATTATTTATTATTATTATTATATTATTATTATATTATTATTCGTATTCGTATTCGTATGCGTATGCGTATTCGTATTTGTATTTGTATTCGTATTCGTATTCGTATTCGTATTTGTATTCGTATTCGTATTCGTATTCGTTTTCGTATCCGTATCCGTATCCGTATTCGTATTCGTATTCGTATTCGTATTTGTATGTGTATTCGTATTCGTATTCGTATTCGTATTCATATTCGTATTCGTATTGGTATTCATATTCGTATTCGTATTTATATTTGTATTATTTTTATTGTTGTTGTTATTATTATTATTATTATTATTATTATTATTATTATTATTATTATTTGAATTATTATTATTATTATTATTATTATTATTATTATTATTATTATTATTATTATTATTATTATTATTATTCGTATTCGTATTCGTATTCGTATTCATATGCGTATCCGTATTCGTATTTGTATTCGTATTCATATGTGTATTCGTATGCGTATTCGTATTCGTATTCATATTCGTATTCGTAATTGTATTCGTATTCGTATCCGTATTTGTATTCGTATCCGTATTCGTATTCATATTCATATTTATATTTATCTTTGTTATTTTTGTTGTTGTTGTTGTTGTTATTATTATTATTATTATTATTATTATTATTATTATTATTATTATTATTATTATTATTATTATTATTATTATTATTATTCGTATTCATATTCGTATTCGTATTCATATGCGTATCCGTATTCGTATTTGTATTCGTATTCGTATGTGTATTCGTATGCGTATTCGTATTCATATTCGTATTCGTAATCGTATTCGTATTCATATTCGTATCCGTATTTGTATTCGTATCCATATTCGTATTCATATTCATATTCATATTTATATTTATCTTTGTTATTTTTGTTGTTGTTGTTATTATTATTATTATTATTATTATAATTATTATTATTATTATTATTATTATTATTATTATTATTATTATTATTATTATTATTATTATTATTATATGTGTATTCGTATTCTTATTCTTATTCTTATTCTTATTCTTATTCTTATTCTTATTCTTTTTCTTTTTCTTTTTCTTTTTCTTATTCTTATTCTTATTCTTATTCTTATTCTTATTCTTATTCTTATTCTTATTCTTATTCTTATTCTTATTCTTATTCTTATTCTTATTCTTATTCTTATTCTTATTCTTATTCTTTTCTTATTCTTATTCTTATTCTTATTCTTATTCTTATTCTTATTCTTATTCTTATTCTTATTTATTCTTATTCTTATTCTTATTCTTATTCTTATTCTTATTCTTATTCTTATTCTTATTCTTATTCTTATTCTTATTCTTATTCTTATTCTTATTCTTATTCTTATTCTTATACGTATTCTTATTCGTATTCGTATTCTTATTCTTATTCGTATTCGTATGCGTATTCGTATTCGTATTTGTATTTATATTTTTGTTTATAATTGTTGTTATTATTATTATTGTTATTGTTATTATTATTATTATTATTACAATTATTATTATTAAATTATTATTATTATTACTATATTATGTTATTATTATTATTATTACAATTATATTATTATTATTATTATTATTATTATTGTTATTATGTTATATTATTATTATTATTATTATTATTATTATTATTATTTATATTATATTTTATTATTATTATTATTATTATTATTATTATTATTATTATTATTTTTCATATTCGTCTTCATATTCGTATTCGTATTGGTATTCTTATTTGTATTCGTATTCGTATTCCTATTCGTATGCGTATGCGTATTCGTATGCACATGCTTATTCGTATTCGTATGCGTATTCATATTCTTATTCGTATTCGTATTTGTATTGGTATTCGTATTGGTATTGGTATTCGTATCTATATTCGTATTTGTATTTATATTTGTTATTGTTGTTGTTATTATTATTATTATTTTTTATTATTATTATTATTATTATTATTATTATTATTATTATTATTATTATTATTATTGTTTTTATTATTATTATTATTATTATTATTATTATTATTATTATTATTATTATTATTATTAAATTCGTATTCGGTTTCGTATTAGTATTCGTATTCGTTTTCGTATTGGTATTGGTATTGGTATTCGTATTCGTATTCTTTTTCATGTTCGTATTCTTATTCGTATTCGTATTCATATTTGTATTCTTATTCGTATTCGTATTCGTATTCGTATTCGTATTAGTATTCGTATGCGTATTCGTATTCGCATTCGTATTCGTATTCGTATTCGTATTTATATTTATATTTGTTATTGTTGTTGTTATTATTATTATTGTTGTTGTTGTTGTTGTTATTATTATTATTATTATTATTATTATTATTATTATTATTGTTATTATTATTATATTCGTATTCAATTTCGTATTAGTATTCGTATTGATATTCGTATTCCTATGTGTATTATAATAATAATAATTATTATTATTATTATTATTATTATTATTATTATTATTATTATTATTATTACTACTATTATTATATTTATAATTATATGTAATTATATTATTATTATTATTATTATTATTATTATTATTATTATTATTATTATTATTATTATTATTATTATTATTATTATTATATGCGTATTCGTATTCATATTCGTATTCGTATTCGTATTTGTATACATATTCGTATTTGTATTTGTATTCATATTCGTATGCGTATTTGTATTCATATACGTATTGGTATTCATATTCGTATGGGTATTCGTATTCGTATTCGTATTCGTATTCGTATTCGTATTCATATTCTTATGCGTATTCGTATTCATATTCGTATTGGTATTCGTATGCGTATTGGTATTCGTATGCGTATTCGTATTCATATGCGTATTCGTATGCGTATGCATATTTGTATTCGTATTCGTATGCGTATTTATATTTGTTATTGTTGTTGTTATTATTATTATTATTGTTATTATTATTATTATTATTATTATTATTATTATTATTATTATTATTATTATTATATTCGTATGTGTATTCGTATTCGTATTCGTATTCGTATTTGTATTTATCTTTGTATTTATATTTGTTACTATTGTTGTTATTATTATTGTTATTATTATTGTTATTATTATTATTATTATTATTATTATTATTATTATTATTATTATTATTATTATTATTATTATTATATTCGTATTCAGTTTCGTATTCTTATTCGTATTCATATTCGTATTCGTATGCGTATTCATATTTGTATTCGTATTTGTATTTGTATTCGTATTCGTATTTGTATTCGTATTCACATTCGTATGCGTATTCGTATTCGTATTGGTATTATTATTATTGTTATTATTATTATTATTATTATTATTATTATTATTATTATTATTATTATTATTATTATTATTATTATTATTATTATTATTATTATTATTATTATTATTATTATAATATTCGGTTTCGGTTTCGTAATAGTATGCGTATTCGTATGCGTATTCGTATTATTATTCTTATTCGTATTCGTATTAGTATTCGTATGCGTATTGATATTCTTATTCGTATTCGTATTCGTATTCGTATTCGTATTTATATTTATATTTGTTATTGTTGTTGTTATTATTATTATTATTATTATTATTATTATTATTATTATTGTTTTTATTATTATTATTATTATTATTATTATTGTTATTATAATTATTATTATTATTGTTATTGTTAGTTATTATTATTATTATTATTATTATTATTATTTATTATTATTATTATTATTATTATTATTATTATTATTGTTATTATATTCGTATTCGGTTTTGTATTCATATTCGGTTTGTGTTTGTGTTTCTATTTGTGTTTCTATTTATATTTATGTTTATGTTTATGTTTATGTTTATGTTTATGTTTATGTTTATGTTTATGTTTATGTTTATGTTTATGTTTATGTTTATGTTTATGTTTATGTTTATGTTTATGTTTATGTTTATGTTTATGTTTATGTTTATGTTTATGTTATGTTTATGTTTATGTTTATGTTTATGTTTATGTTTATGTTTATGTTTATGTTTATGTTTATGTTTATGTTTATGTTTATGTTTATGTTTATGTTTATGTTTATGTTTATGTTTATGTTTATGTTTATGTTTATGTTTATGTTTATATTTATATTTTTAGTTATATTTATATTTATATATAGTTGTATTTGTATTTGTATTTGTAAACCCTAAATATCTTATGTTCGACTGTTGTTTATTTGAGAATGGAGTTGTTGGTAATTGTTATGTATATTTTGTTATTTTATCGATTTTTATAAGAGATCCATCTTTTTTGTTTTGTTTTTCAATGAATTTAGCAGGTTTCATACAAGACCATATAGAGTTACCGAATTTAGCAGGTCCAGAGTTTACCGAAATACCAGGGTTCGAATCGAGGTGGGTTGGGGATGAATTTGGATGCCATTAGAGGAGGTTTCACTCTTTGTTTGTTTCTCTTATCTAATTATTTGTTTCTCTTATCTAATTATTGTTTTCCTGATAATTTGATGATTGTTTGATCTCGTGAGTTCTAATCAATTACCTGATTGTTTGTTCTCTTATGTGTATGAAACTGTTTCAAGTAGCTTAATTTCAAGTGTTACACATATATTATGTTTTTTTTTTACCTCCACAGCATGTGGACTATCTCAATAATCAGCCTTCATCTCTGAAGAAGTGGAAGAGGAAATAAACCAAGATAATAGAACATAAAATAGTGGTAAAAGCACAAGCCTACCTTTCGCACCTCTCTGCTTGACTTTTGAGAACATCATATATTCAGTTGACATGCCAAAGGTAACTAACAGTTAAGCACAAAAAGACCTTTGTAACCTAATTAATCAACAACAAAATGAACTCATGCTTCTTAACCTATAGGAGAGGAAACAAAGGGGAAACCCACTTGATTGATTAGTGTTACTCGATCAGTTGAGTAAGTGGCTCTTTTAGACCTGGTGTATTAAGAGCTTTGATGGGAGTCACAGGAGCAGGAAAAACCACTTTGTTAGATGTTCTAGCAGGAAGAAAAAACACAGGATATAGAAGCATTAAAGTTTCAGGGTATTTAAAGAAGCAAGAAAATTTTGCTAGAGTTTCAGGATATTGTGAACAGAATGATATCCATTCTCCTCTCATGACTGTCTATGAATCTGTCGTCTTCTCGGCGTCTCTTCGATTACCCAAGGATATTAGCTCCAAAGCTAAACATGTAAGTAATTTCATCATGCCAATTGTTAGTTACCTTGACTGTTTTTTTCAAAAATATTTTCTGAATCCGTCTTTTGTGTACTAATATTACTATTTCTAATATTTAGAGCTTCAATCCTCTGAATGCTTTGTTCTTTTTTCATTCATTAGAACTTTGTGGATGAAATCATGGAATTGATCAAGCTTAGTCCAATAAAAGATGCATTAGTCGGAATGTCAAATATAAATGCTCTCTCAGTAGAACAGGGGAAAAGGCTAACCGTAGCAGTAGAGCTGGTTGCAAACCCTTCCATACTGTTCATGGGTGAGCCTACTTCCAACAGTTTCATACACATAAAGGGATTAACAAACAAACCAAATGGGTCATCTGCTGTGTTTAAATCATAAAATTTGGAATTTGTTATCTAAATGGATTCCTTGTTGTCTTTATGCTTTTGATATATGTATGTCTAATGCAAACTGTTTTATAATAAAGGTGCTAAGCATTCTTCAGGTGATAAGTGGGTGGGAGTGACGCCAGTTTGAGTGTCCATGAGATTTTTTTTTTCCTTCGCTAAAATCTTTCTCCAAATCTTGTACTGATGTTAAGTCTTAGTGGCTACCACTCTTTCTCCAAATCTTGTACTGATGTTAAGTCTTAGTGGCTACCATCATCAGGTTATTGTTAGTGCTATAACATTGCCAATAGGATATTATTTTATAGGTGTTTTATGTTATTTCTATGAATCACCTCAGGTAGTAACTTATGGTAGTTAAACGTCTCCTGTTAAATGAAAGATCAGTTTAATCCACCTAACATTAAAATAGTTATTGATTTTATAAGATTAGCACAGGTCGAATGCTATTAGTGCAACATCGAAAATTGGTGATAGCAAAGAATTCAGATGGTTTGGAGCTTGGGAAATTTGCAAGAATAATCCTTTCTCTTTTCTTCTTATGGTTATGGTTGATTTGATTGGGTCTTCATTTTTTAGGGGGATGGATAAGGTGTTAGGTATTTCATATCGCCTCTAATGTTGTCAATGATTAGTGCTTTTATTATTCATTAGTTATCTTTGCATATCTTCTGGTTTTACATTTATTTATATAGTTTGGGGCTCGTTCTCATGGGATTATGTAGGAGAGTTTCAAGAGGCTTGACATGGGGAAGGGATTATTCAGATTACTGTTATTTATTGGAGTTTTTGTAGATAGTTTTTGCTATTCCCTTGTTGATGTGTATTGTGATCCCTCATGAGTTGCACTGATTACTGACTGACCACGGAATAGAATATATTAGATGCTCATAACGTTGCCTATTGAAAAATTACTGTTCCATGTGTCAAAGAAAAGCTCGTAAGAAGGTTGTCAATGTTTTTGGCCGTAGCGGTTGGAAGGAGGGTGGAAGAGCATACGTAAGAAGACAGAGCTTCGAGGTTGCTTTGAATGAGTGTGTGATGACCGACTTTGGAGAGGAATCCGGCTTCCCAGTGTTGAATTCGCAGTTCAGTCTTTTGTAGAAGGGAAGCGTAATTCGTTTTGGTGGGAGTGAAAGAGCTGAAGAAGACACCGAGGTATCTCCTTAGTGAGGATCAAGGTTGCATGTTGAAATTACTCGCCAGTGAGTGTCTTCTTGAGTAATTAACTTTTTTGGAGAAGATAATGGCATATTTGTGATAATTAACTAGTTGACCCGAAAGAGTGCAAAAATTGTCGATAAGCGTTTTGAGATTACGACAAGCCGAGGAGGAGGCTTTACAGAAAAGGAGGTTGTCGTCGGCAAATAGCAGGCAGGGAATAATAGGTGTGCGGGGATGGATTTTGAAACCGATGCCGGATTTGGGGGTGGAGTCCCCCAGCGAAAGTTGCCTAGTGAATACTTCCATACAGAGAATGAAAAGGTAAGGGGAAAGCGGATCACCCTGGCAGAGACCCCGGGATGGGTTAAACCATTCTGTGTGGTGGCCGTTAATTTTGAGGGAGTACGACACATTTGAAACACATTCTTTGACCCAAGATATCCATGTGGCGGGAAAGCCGAAAGCCAGTAGGCATTGCCATAGAAAGTCCCATTCGATAAGGTCGTATGCTTTTTTCATATCTAGTTTAAGAGCACACCAGCCGATTTTATTTTTCGACTTTTGAAAGGTGTTGAGAATTTCTTGGACTAAGAGAAGGTTGTCATGAATATACCGGTCCTTGGTAAAAGCATTCTGAAAGGGACTAATTTCCCGTTGAAGGATAGGGCTTAGACGGTTAACTAAGATTTTTGAGATGGCTTTATAAATAGTGTTGATGAGGCTAATTGGGCGGAAGTGGTTCGGGTTTTCCGGATTATCAGACTTTGGTAAAAGAGTTATTATGGTATGATTCAAAGAGGGTGGGAGCTTGCCATTGAAGAAGAAGCTTTCAATCTCTAGGCAGACATCGTGCTGAATAATGTCCCAATACGCTTGAAAAAATTTGCTGCCGAAACCGTCTGAGCCAAGGGTTTTGTGAGGGTTTATGTCAAAGAAGGCATTTTTAATTTCTTCTTTGGAAACCGGAGTTAAAAGGATGGAAGTATCATCCCGAGTGACAAATTTCCTAACAAACGATAGATCCAAATTGTGGTGGAAGCAATCTTTTGTTTCATTCTATTGTGGAAAAATCGGGTGTTGCGATCTCCCTGAGTAAGCTATTGTTTACGGCTGTATTGTGTCGTGAGCTTTTGACCATGGAGTAGTAGTTTTTCACGTTGGGTAATAAGCTGGTTAAGGTGCTTGGCCTCATATGGCTACGACATCTAGTACTATAACTACTAGTCTTGTACGCACGTGATGCGTGCGAAAACAAACGAAAAGTCAATTGTGTAATAATATATACGAAAAATTATTCATAAAGTTCATTATATATTTTTCTTCTGTTTTTTTGGCTGGGGGAAAGCCAAAAAAAATTACTTTTGGTCCGATCAGGCGGTGGGTCCCACGCCTGATCAAGTTTTCAATCGTCCCATACCAAATTTTCACGCCAATCATCCCACAATCTTTGTTTCATTCATTGTTAAGGATTTATTTTTAAGATCATGTCACTAGGGGAAAAAAACAGAAGGGCTGCGCAAGAAGGGCTGCGCTTTTGATAAAAGCGCAGCCCTATGGTTGAAGGGTTGCGCTTTTTTGAAAAAGCGCAGCCCTACAAATAAGAAGGGTTGCGCTTTTTCAAAAAAGCGCAGCCCTTCAATTGGAAGGGCTGCGCTTTTTAAAAGGCGCAGCCCTTCTTAAGGTAGGGCTGCGCTTTTTTAGAACTAGCGCAGCCCTACTAGCTGCTATTTTTTTTTTTCGATAACTCCTATGCGCGCCTTACTTCATTCCCACTTTCCCTCTTTCACTTCTTACCCCAAGTTGTGCGAAAATAACGAGCCCCCCTTCTCTTCGAGTGTTGCACCACCACCACCACCACTACTTTGCTGCCCTAATTCGAGCACCACCACCACCACTACTTTGCTCCACCATAATTCGCACCATCAACAATTCGCGCACCACCACAATTCGCACCACCGCATTTCGCGCACCACCACAATTCGCACACCACCACATTTGCGCACCACCACCTTGCGCAGCACCCCCCACATTGTGCCCACCACCTTGCGCAGCACCCCCCTTCTTAGTTTCTTCTCTTTTCTTCTCTTCTCTTCTCTTCTCTTTTCTTCTCTTCTCCACCATTTGAGTGGTTAATTAGGTATGGATTAATTTTGTTTTTAAGTTACTTTTGTTTTTGTTAATTGAATTAAATGGTTAATGTGCAATGTGGGTTTTGTCAATTGTAGGAAGAAGAGGCTAAGGAAGGCAAGTAAAGTTCCAAGTATCTCTTTTCTCTTCATTGCTCGTCGTTGGTGTTAAGAGGTAACTACTTTAACATGTAGACAAAGTTGATAATTTATTGATGTATATATATGTATTTTTATAATGTATAATATTATTTGTTGATATGAGATTGTATGAAAACGCAATGTGATTTAGCTATATATATGAAATATATAACTAGTTGTTTGAATCATCATCATATATGCCTAGATACCCGTTCAAGACTTACTCATTAGGAGTAAGTCTTGAATAGTCCCCGGTTTGGGACTGTTCTTGGACGTTTGATCTCACTTAGGTGGTGAATGTGTGTCTTCTTTCAATTCTGAGGAAAATCTTGGTTATCGTTTCGCTACATTGTTCTCTGGGTACATATGTAGATAAGCAATTATCTACATTGTGTACTTGGAGAACTGTAGGGAAATGCTGCCGGATTTTCCTTAGAATTGAAAAGTTGGCATATATTCACTAGTGAGATTAGACGTCCAAGGATGGGTTAGGTTGGAGTGATAAGGACCTTTGACTGCATGCATACAATTGAACATGTGACTATCTTAGCTTGTTGTATACGTGTGTGATTTGAATATGTGAGTGTGTGTACTTTAATAATGATTGATGCATTATAATGAATGTTGTGTTTAATTATTAGAGGTGGTCTTCTTGAATGAGATGGATCGTACTTGGATGTATGGTAGTCGTGAATCGATTGAGTTTGTGAATGGGGTCTCGGAATTCTGTAGAAGTGCATTAGAATATCAAACATCCTCTGGAGCAGTCGACTTTTATTGTCCTTGTTTGGATTGTAGAAATGTGAGCAAGGTTAGTAGTATACATGTGGTTAGGGAGCATGTCTTTCGCCGTGGGTTTAGGCCTCAATACCACGTATGGATTTGGCATGGTGAGCAGGGAGGTATATGGGAAGCTCTGGAGTAAAGAATGATGTATGTGAAGAAAAAAAAAAGGATGATGATGAGTTAGGGGATGAGAATTTGGATGATGAATTTGGAGATGAGATAGGGATCGGGTAGACGAGATGATACACGAGGTTGAAGATCAGTCGTGTAGACGACCTCGTATTTTTGAGTCTATGTCTCAGGCTGCTGAAAAGCCGTTGTATCCAGGTTGTACAAAGTACACCAAACTTTCCGCGGTGGTAACACTGTTCAACATTAAGTCGAACGCTGGTTGGACGGACTCTAGTTTCACATCGTTGTTGGAAGTTTTAGCTGAGATGCTCCCTATGGAAATGAACTGCCAAAGTCGTACTATTATGCGAAGAAGCTGATGTGTCCTTTGGGTTTAGAGTACGAGCGGATACATGCTTGTCCTAACGATTGTATGCTTTATCGTAATGAGTATGAGCATTTACATGAGTGTCCACGTTGTGGATTGTCGAGGTACAAGCGTGAAGGAGCTGGAGGTAGTGAAGGACCACCGGCCAAGGTGTTGTGGTATCTACCCATAATACCTAGATTTAAGCGCATCTTCTCAATTAAAGGAGATGCGAAGAATTTGAGGTGGCATGCAGATCGTAGGAAGAAAGACGGTCTGCTCAAGCATCCGACTGATTCGCCTGAGTGGAAAGCATATCTCAAGGATTCTTTGAACGCATGTTCTCGTAGTGGATATAAGATCATTCTTCTTCCTTACATGAATAGCTTCTTTAAACTCACTTTTTAATTAATTAAATTGACCTATTAGTTGTTCTACGATACATAACATTTTTATTGTTGTAGGAACCATTGGACACTCATTGCAATATGTTTGTCACGTAACGAAGTCTACCACTTTGATTCTTTGCGTAAAGGAACAATATGGTCCTTACTAGTCAAATCATTGTTAAATAGGTAGCCTAATCGAAACTATATGCACACTTAGCTTATTAAATATTAAATGTACATCTAATCTTATAATAATGTATTGATGTAGTGTGATGAAGAAGATTACTGCATCTGGACTTCGACAAGGAAAAGCTCCTGTTTGGTATTTAGTCGAGGTAACATGAGTAATTTTTTGCATCTTTTTATAGAAACACATAATACACATCTAACATGTCATTTATTGCATCTTTGGTGAATTTTAGTGTCCGGTACAAGAAGGTGGACGTGCGTGTGGGTATTACGTCATGAGGTTCATGCTCGATATCGTCAACTATTGCAAAGATGTTGGTGATCTTCGAAAGGTATGTAACTTTTAGGTTTCCAATTGTTGTTTGTTGCATTTTCGGCCTATTTTGGCCTTTTCGCTCCCAAAATTTACTTATGAAGTGATTTAACCCCAAATTCTCTTTGAACATGATTATATGAGGCATAATATAACTAGTATGTAGATTCTTAGGCTTGCATTTGTTGTTGGTTGCATTTCGGGAACGAAAAGGCCATTTCCGGCCTATTTTGGCCTTTTCGCTCCCAAAATGTACTTATGAAGTGATTTAACCCCAAATTCTCTTTGAACATGATTATATGAGGCATAATATAACTAGTATGTAGATTTGTAGGCTTTAATTTGTTTTTGGTTGCATTTCGGGAACGAAAAGGCCATTTCCGGCCTATTTTGGCCTTTTCGCTCCCAAAATGTACTTATGAAGTGATTTAACCCCAAATTCTCTTTGAACATGATTATATGAGGCATAATATAACTACTATGTAGATTCTTAGGCTTGCATTTGTTGTTGGTTGCATTTCGGGAACGAAAAGGCCATTTCCGGCCTATTTTGGCTTTTTCGCTCCCAAAATGTACTTATTAAGTCATTTAACCCCAAATTTTCTTTGAACATGATTATATGAGATATATTATAACTAGTGTGTAGACTTTTAGGCTTGCATTTGATTTTGATTCCATTTCGGGAAGGTATATGTCATTTTTAGAAGTACTAACTACGGTAAAATGATTGAATTTTTATATATGTGTTTATTCCTTGGTTGTTTTGCAAAGTTTATGCGAATTCCACACCACGTTTGAGAAACTTCACCAAAGAAGAAATTGACGAAGTTCGGGATAAGTTGGCGTCCTACATTACCTGCATAGGATGAGATTTAGCTCCAACAATGTACTAGTTTCTATCAATCCTATGTACACTTTTTACATTATTAAACTAGTTATTAGGCCCGGGTTATGCTCCGGGTAAGAAAAAATTTCATTTATTAATATAATACTTTATGATAATAACAATAAACACAACTTAGCCTAGTGGTTATTAAGACTTTAGTATATGTATTTGAGGTCTCGTGATCAAACCCTATACTATACAATTTCTAAATTTTTTTATTGTACATAGATTACATGAACTAAAACTCCCTAGGGGTAGTACTACACTGCTATTCAAATGGTATCATGCATACATAATTAATTTTAATGAACATGCAAATTTATTTATTTTTAAGGATGCAAGAGATATGTTTAAAAACATTAACTGTGGAAGCATGGATCACTAAGAGAAGTTAGATGAGATGGTGATTCTTTGAAAACCCTTACACAAGGTCATAGGTTCGAGCCCACGCTTCAGCACATTTATTTTAAAAATAATGACCACTTGACTTTGTTGGTTAACAGACACATGGCGAAATTTTGGTGGCAGGAGGAGGGTACCACGTGGCGCATCGACGTTGTTACGCACGCCTTTTAATATATTAGTATAGATATATTTATTTGAAGTTAATTATTACCTTTCTCCACTTGTCATATATTATTGTATTGCAATTTGCATTTTTTTTTTGTCCAAGGGAGGTTTTGGGTGGGGGTGCGGCTGCTGTGTGTGTGCAGGCTGTGCTGCTGTGTATGTGCAGGCTGTGTGCATGCAAAAAAAAAAAAATAGTGAAGGGTTGCGCTAGTTAGAACTAGCGCAGCCCTTCTATTGAAGAAGGGCTGCGCTAGTTTAAACTAGCGCAGCCCTTCTAAGTAGAAGGGCTGCGCTAGTGAAGAAGGCGCATCCCTTCTAGCTTAGAAGGGCTGCGCTTTTTACTTAAAAGCGCAACCCTTTTTAGCTGGAAGGGCTGCGCTTTACTAGCGCAGCCTACTTGAATAGTGAAGGACTGCTGTCAAAAAGCGCAGCCCTACATGCCATTTTCAGCGCAGCCCTTCTTCTTTTTTCCACTAGTGTGTACTTAATATTTTTTTTCATTCATCATTAAGGGTGCCCTTACAGATGTAATATTAACTTCACTTTTCATAAGTTTGTGTACTCCTCTCTTTGGGAAAGAAATATCGGTAACACGGATGAAAATTTGTCAGAGGTAGTATGCAAAATCATCGGGTTGATTGGGTAAGCTACTAATTACATCCATACCCCTTATATTATAGTATGTGCTACATAAGAAGGAAGCTTGAGCTTACTACAGATGACTAAAATCTGATTTTATATGATTAATGAGTTATTAGGCTCGGGCTATACCCCGGGTAAGGAGAATTATCATTTATTAATATTATACTTTAAAATAATAACACCAAATATCACTTGGTCTAGTGGTTAAGATTTTAATATATGACCTTGAGGTCATGGGATCAAACCTTATGCTAGCAATTTCTAGTTTACCTTATGCTATGCAATTTCTAGTTTTTTATTGTATGAGGATTACATGGAGTAAAATGATTTAGGGAGAGCGCCACGTGGCACTGTTCCACGTTTAGGAACGCCTTTTAATATATTAGTATAGATAGATAGATGATCTAACGTAAATGTTATATAGTGTAGCACTTCATACATCTCTTACTTACCTTTAACTACTTTGAACCTAGTAGCAATGTAGTAGGATGCATTTGCTTCTAAAACAAAAGTTCAAGGCCAATATTAAAACTAGAAAGACCCAAGATTCAACTACCAAAACTTCCAACTCCTTGCAAGACCTGTTATGTTTTTTGCTCTAGCCTCTAAGGAGGGATCACGCCTTGTCTCAAGGAGAGAGGGGGTAGGACGGATTTAAAACCTAGCTGCCGTTCCATTACTTAGGCAGCTACGAATGCCAACTAGGGATGGCAATCCAATCCGAATCCGACCCTAGTCCACTCCGATCCGAAGGAAAAAATCCGAGTTGACTCCGACAAAAAAGTAATCCGACTCCGACTCCGTTTAAGAAATCCGACTCCGAGTCGGAGGAGGGTCGGAGTTGGATCTCATAAAATAATCCGACATCCGAATCCGACTCCGACTTTGAGTCAATCAATCCATTTTTCTTATTTATGTAATGTATTATTTATGTATAATCTGACTTCGACTTTCAGCCAATTATATTATATAGGATTTTCCCATAGAAAAAATGATTGTTAAAAATAATAGTAATAATTAGATTATTTGTACTATATAAGATTTCCATATGATGATTAGAATAAATTGCAATGATTAAATTATTGTATTATAGAAGACTATTCTATTATAAAAAATTGGAAGAAAAATAATTCGGATCAGGTTCGGAGTCGGATGTTCGGATTTTAAGTCGGGTGTTTGGATTTTAAGTCAGATGTTCGGATTTTAAGTCGGGTGTTCGGATTTTAAGTCAGATGTTCGGATTTTAAGTCGGGTCGGATCTCGGAGTCGGATGTTCGGATTTTAAGTCGGGTCGGATCTCGGAGTCGGATGTTCGGATTTTAAGTCGGGTCAGATTCGGATTTTCAAAGTCGGATGTCGGAGTCGGACTCAGATTTAGAATCCGACTTTCTGTAGGGTCGGAATCGGATTATGCATAATCCGGTCCAAGTCCGACCCGTTGCCATTTCTAATGCCAACATTATTTAACATGTGTTGTATATGGCAATGTGATACTAACTTCCTAACTTATAGCTAAGTAGTTAGGATGCTATTTATATATTACGTAATTGAAGAAATGAGAAGATTGAGGAATTACAAATATACTTCAAGTAATAATCTGCATATACATATCTATAACCATTTTTGCTATTCATAAAAGATGCAGGGTCAACCAAGGTCAAATTTAGAGCTACGTAAGGTTTTAACTTTGTTCATACTTCGATGTACTAGAACGGAGAACCACAAAAAATAACAATATAAAAGAGATTTGGTCCCAGTTGTGAGGTAACACCAGGCCCACGACTTCACCAACTAAGCTAGTTAGACATCCACATGTTCAACTCTATACTAACCTTCTACAGGTCTCTTGTCACTATCTTTCAATAATAATAAAAAGCTTCTATCATCCTCTATTAAGTGAGCTTTACATCAAAAGCTGGCATTATATTCCTACATAAGATTTTAGTTTGACTAGCACACAAAAAAAAAAAAAAAAAAAAAATCCGATTTTCGCCGATCAAAAATTTTCCGATCCAAATCTACGACTATCATATCCACTACCAAAAAAACTAGATTATCATCTGAATAGTGGATATCAACTAATTATACAATTAAGAGTTGAACATACGAGTCAACTGATACACATAGTTTGAGAAAGAAAATAATTTGGGTCTATCACTAGGGCATGATTAATAAACGCTAAACACATATAGTAGGAAAATTAACGAACATACCAAAATCACAAGCAGCTTCTACTGAAAACTGGAAGAAATAATTGACAATTTAGAAGGGAAGAAACTCACAAGTCAGGAAATTGGATACTCTCTGGAATTCTGTTGAAGCACAGGCGTCAAATTTCCTGTTTTGGCCATTCTTCAGGAACATCATCAAGAAATTTCAAAAAAAAATGGTCCAGAAGACTTTTCTTTACATTGAACCACCCCTTAATCAAAAAAGTTCTGAACACATGACCTTTGAGATAAAATGTAATAGTGTAATCACTAATTCACTACAATTTCAATACTTAATGTTTCAAAGTAAAACATAATAAAGTCTTATAATTATATATAAGCATAAAGACATATAGGCAAGTTTTTTCTAAGATTCTTATTAAATAATGATATTTTCTTACCCTAATTTCATTGAAATTGTTTTTTTATCCTCGGTTCTTTTGAAGTTTTCTAAAAATAATTTATCATGTAATGACATATATTTTTCGATTTTGCACTAGATAAAATATTAAGAAAAACTAATAAAATCAAGTATGAAATTTATGAATAATAATATATTTGATAATTTTAACTGATCCAGAAAATCGCCCGGGTCAAAATACTAGTTACAATATTATTACTTGTTCTGAAGTAAAAATATAAACCGTCAAACTAGTCCTCTTTTTTTTAAAAAAAAAAAAATTCCTTGTTACAAATAATAGAGATTCCTAATTCATACCTCTTTTTTCATAGGTAAGAGAAATCTTAATGCATGCATGCTCTCATACAGTGCCTTATCTAGAGGCCCATTGTAATCCTACAACCCCAACTTTCCTTAAATTCCAAACAAATATTCGGGGGTAGAAATTGAACCTTAAACTTTGTTAGGGAAGATGGAAAAACTCACTACGTGAACCAACCCCTCATAAAATTGTCTTATTGTACGGTAATACCATTGTACTTTTTATGTTAATCTAATTAGTTCTTAGATACTTTCACAGTTTCATGTTAGTTGTATCATATTGGCTTTTGACAATATTCACTAATTTTGTTTCGACCATTTTGTATTATTTGTACATAAGGAAAAATATAGTCATTGGGAAATCGTGTTATATGGTTCCAACTTCCAAGGTAGATCAACTTCTTATAATTTTTTCTTATGCATAATTAGAGATATTATAGTTAAAAGTTACGTGTTGAAAAACTTACAAAGTAATTTGGGTATAACTAAAAGAAATGAAAGAAGTAATTGTTTTGTTACTTTAATATAAAAATTACTTTATCTCATTTGTTCTGATGTGAGTCACGCAATCAACTAACTATCTTCTTCACACACTCATGGTAATGTGTTATCCTCTACTAAAGCTTTGTTCTTTTATACTTATTTGAGTTTTAACTAGATTGAAAAGAGGTTAACTGAACTAAGTTGAATGGAGATGAACTAAATTTAACAAAACAATAGTAAGCGGAAGTTAAGTTTTAGAAAAATAGGGTTTCTATTATCCATTTAACTTTTATTCTTACTTTTAACTATCTACCCAACCATCTACATACCATGCCCTTTACGTTTAATATGCATGCTCAAACTTGAACAATTAATTAAGGACGGAGGAAGTTACTGATGCTATGAACATTTAACTATTTACGCTGTTGGTAGCTAGCTCTGTATTTGACAAGAAATATATTGAATTGTAATTTGCATAAGGTAGTGTTTGGGAATGGACATTTCATTTGAAATGATTCATTTGAAATTTGTATTCTCAAATCATGGAATCTAAAATCAAATTCATTGTTTAGTAAACTTAAGAATTTCAAATTTAGGATTTCAAATCCATCTTCATTGTTTGGCTTACCATAGAATTTACAGAGAGGAGATCGAATAGTTAGAAGCTAGAGATTTGTTAATGGAGGAAAAGAAAGCTAAGAGATATGTTAATGGAGGAGAGAAAGCTAGGGTTTATAATTGAGGAGAGAAAAAGTTAGGAATATGTTGAACACTTAAAGAGGAAGTAGAAAATAGTTAGGGTTTAGAATTTGCAAATGACACCCTTGCACATGAAATTTGAAAATTCTTAAAATTGGGCTATTACTACCTTCGTTTCCTAAAGATCTTCCTTGTTACTGTTACTACAGATACCAATGAGAATTAATTTTGTGTGGGGTGGATAAAGTAGGAGAGAGAAAGAGGTTAATATAAATAAACAAATAAAAATGGGTTAAAGTAGGAGAGAGAAAGGAAGTAAAATTGAATTAATAATGTAATGGTGGACCAAATGATAGGGACAACTATACTAATATATTAAAAGGCATGCCTAAACCAGAAACGGTGACACGTGGCGCTCTCTCTAAGGGAGTTTTACTCCATGTAATCCACAACAATAAAAAAGATTAGAAATTGCATAGTGTAAGGTTTGATCCCGGAACCTCAAGAACATACACTAAAGAATTAACCACTAAACCAAATAATATTTAGCGTTATCATCTTAAATTATAATATTAATAAATGAAAAATTTTCCTTACTCGGAGCGTAGCCCGGGCCTAATAACTAGTGAGAGGGTAAAAAGGGGAAATTTTTTTCCAAATGAGTAAAGTAAAAGAGGGAAGATCTTTTGGAAACGCACTTAAACGGAAAGAGGGAAGATCTTTAGGAAACGGATGAAGTATTATAAAGGTTGGAATTTGGTTGGAATTGGGCCAATTCCAATTCCAAATTCCTGGATTTCCCAAACATGTCATTTGGCCCAATTTCACATTTAGAAATGAAATGCTCATTCCCAAACATAGCATAAAGGAATTACAAATTATTTTTTGGCCAACAAAAGCCCGCTAATTTAGACCCAAAATAGGGGGCTTTGGGCACAAAAATTCGGCCCGCATTTAGGCCCGGCCCGACCAATGGGCAAATTTTTTTGCTGCTGCCCGACCCATGATCACCTCTAAATGATATGAAGACCCAACATGAGGCTTGGCTTCATAAAAGCCTAGCGAAGAGAGAGCTGCGTTGCTCAAGATATACTTAGCATGCGGTAGCCAGTTGAGCGAGACCGACACCCTTTTTTTTACCGGCACGAGCCGATACAAAAGAAGCTTCAAAAAAATCATAGGCCTCTTTTTCCCGGTATGTAAGGCCCCGATCGAGGATGTGCTCCATCGGGGGCGAGGTTTAATTCACTGTCGGCGCAATGAAAAGTCTGCAGGCACCTTCACCCAGAAGAATCTGGGCCGCCAGTGCTTCAAGGAGGTAAGCTTGGGATATATTGTCAGCTTACCACCCTTTGTGTATAAAGACATCCATCCACCCTAGTCTGGATCCTCATCGGCCCGTGATCTCTTTTTCTTCCCGCCCCCTTACCCTTCGCATAATCGTGTTCTTTGATCTAGTGATGTTTGCGAAACAGGTTAAGGGTTTTGAGGGAAACCTCTTATACCGGATAGTCCAGACATAGGCTATCAGGTTGCGCCATCCTAACAACGTTAATTGTGCTAAACAAATGCTCCATGCCTGGAAAATCTAAACGATAAATGGGTCCAAGGGGAAGCAGAGGCCAATGTCCAGGGTGTGCGCGTAAATCGCGACATGACCCGCCGGGCAATCCGTTACTCGGCTCCCAACAACCGATAACACTAACTCATACCGTCTGGAAAAGCGTAATATTTCAGACCTTTCATGCATAATCTGTTTTCTTTACAGATCTCCATCCAATCTAAATCGACCTGTACAGAGGCTGCACTGCCGGCCTCATTAGGAGGCATGTACAAATCGGCCAGTGAGTCTTCATCATCCTCCTCGGGTTCTAAGGTGGTCGACTCCCCATCAGATATCCGGGAGCGCACTACGCTATCTACCTCGTTTGAGTCAATGAACGACACCTTATCCTCTACAACGTTCGTGTCTTTGACGGTCTGGAGCGGGCTCAACCTCCTCTACTGCCCATGTCGGTTCAGAAGATGAGGGTTCGCCAGGAGGAAAGAGTAGGGGGAATGTTCGGCAAGTCCCACCATGGTCCCATATTGGCCGTAAACAGGCACCCCTAAGGCGCTCCCAAGCGCCATAATGGCGGTAAGAGGGGAGGCACGTACTGTCGGCTCCTCGACAACTCTACCGGAGGTACGACAGATGTGATGACTCTTAATCCTATGTTCTCTAATATAGTCCACTATCGGTGAATTAGCAGATACTACAGCGCTAGAGGAAGTGATATCGAAATTAAAATCACTATCGGTCATAGAAGAAGGACTCTCAGAATTATTTTGAGAATTAGAATGAGACAACATAATTATGATTTAGAAGAATGAATTGTAGAAGGAAATTTGTGGGAAATACCTGGGAGCAAAAGAGTTGGAGGAATTTGCGAATGAAGCACCGAGTTCAGCCGACAGGAAAGTTGAGAGATTATTTGTGAACGAGATAAGAGCAATTCAAAGAGAGAGTGTTTTGAGAGTGCAAGCAAAGTGAAAATGAGCAACGAAGGTCATCTGTGCCCTATTTATAGGAAAATTCACGGCTTGGATCAGGCGACTCTTCGTCTTTCCGTCTTTGATCATGCCACGTGGTATGAAGTACAGAAACAGCTAGAGAGCAGTTACTCCGAAATCTCCGACACCATTCGCGCAAAAACCAAGACGACGATTGGTATTCCTACGAAATTCCCAAACGGTTGTACCCATGATGGTTTATAACTCATTTGCTTGTATAAGGCATACCCGCTTGGGGGCTAGTTTTATGGGGGCTGACTAAGTTCCATACCGGTCTTGAGGAACCGCTAAGGGTCGTAATGGTCATTCACATACTATAGGACCGTTGACTGCATCATATCGCCGGCTTTACCAGGATATTTTGACGGTACTCCTGCCCTGGGCCATCCTCATATGGGCCTGGGTCTAATCCAATGTCTATCTAATATGCCTATGGGTCTAAAGATAAGTATTAAAAAATGATAAAATTGTATCCAACTAATAGGAGCAGAGTCCTACCTCAGCAAGGACACTGTCGGCTCCTATAAATACTCCCCCTAACCTTAGTCACAAGGTACGTTCACATACATTATTATACTATACTTGAGATATACCGGCTATTACCCTTTAGTGACTTAGGCTTCGAAGGGGCGTTCCTCGGATCAACCCCCGAGGTTAGTTTACGTGTTCTGTCTTGCAGGATATTAAACCGGCTAACACAGTCGAAGGATACTTGTTCACTCCAACGCATTTATTCCATACCAGAGCAAAACATATGGTCCAAACTATACTTTTGCAACAGCTGAGCTGCTTCCATTGCTTAAGCAACGCTGAGTTTGCAGATAAGGTAGCCAATAAAGGTTCACCCCCAAAAAAAATATTCTTGCCAAAACATGGTCGTAGGAAAAAAAACACATGGGTGAATATTGAAAGAGAAAAACAACAATTTTGAGAAGTGAGTGGTATGTTAGAGTACTTAACTAATCATACTAATACAGTATTACATACTAATACAATATTACATACTGATACAATATTACATACAAATAGTAATAATCATATACAATCATATGTAAATTCTTAACTTTCAACTAAATTTTAGGAATTACCAAAAAAATATACTAGCACCTGCAAATTCTCTATTTATACTTCATTCTTTAGGATCAATCAAAAAAAATTAAAACAAAGAATATAAATGAACTGGGCATGCAAGTCATCCAGCACGCTTGATTTGGATCAAACTCATGCCCGACAAATATAACTCATCCAGAGGTGTCGGAGACCCTGCATGCTTTCATTTGGTCACACCCAGGTCCCTTGATCATTTTAGGAGACTTTAACCAAGTTGAATACTCCACACAAAAGCTAGGAGGAAATCTAGTCCTACAAGGAGCTAATGATTTTAGTAGTTGGAAGCTTGATTGCAAATTAATTGAATTACCTTTCCATGGGGTACCTTTTACTTGGACGAATAAGAGGGAAAATGAAGATGTCATACTGGAATGATCGTGCATACTATAATGATGCATGGAATTCAAAATTTTCAAATGCCTTTATCACAAACTATCCTATATTTGTATTGGATCACGGACCAATTATTTTGTAGTGCAGTCCAAAAGCTAAGAGACTAATGAGACCATACAAAATTGAGGTATGGTGTCTAGATTATGAGGAGGATGATGAGTTAATCAGAACTAGTTGGACAAGAAATGTAGTGGGCTCAGCTTCTTTTGTTCTACAAAGGAAACTAAAGCATGTCAAAAACAATTGCAAGAATTGGTGTATTCAGTTTAAGGATGAAAATAATATCCGATGGGCTGACATGAACAATGAGCTTATTGAAGCCCAAAAGGATTTGTGTGAACTGGAAAAACGAGAGGACGTGTTGGAAATGACAAAACAAGTGTGTGTCTCACGAGATTTGAAGCTAGAATTTTGGAAGTAGAGGGCCCGTTGTATTTGGGATGATTTGGGGAACCAATCCAACAACTTTTTCTTCAAGAGTGTTAAGATTAGACAAGCGGGTAATTGTATTAAAGCAATCAAAAAAACTCTGAAGGGACCTGGATAACGGAGGCCTCTGAAATGAAAAGGGAGTTTGTCCATTATTGTTGAGCCATCTTTCAAGGCCCATGTGCAGAACAAGGGGAAAATAGGGATCCAAGTGAGATGGATTCTTGGTTCATGGATATGCCTGATGAGTCATATTAATATAGGTATTTCATGATGCATTTATATTGCATTTTAGGATCATTTAGTTGCATTCTTAGCCAATAATTGCATATAGTTACTTAAGTTGAGAAGATATCACTCTTGTGTGTGTTTTCGGTGTTTTTGATAGTTTTCAGGTATTGAGAACACAAGTGGAGTATTATTGGACAAGTTTAAGCATGAGAAGCATCTAGGAAGGAGCTAAGTCAAATAAGAAGTCCAAAGGGCATCTTCGAGTCGGATTGCAACCCAAACATAGCGGAAACATATTAAAAGAAGTATGGAAATTGAGTCATGTGCACTCTTTTGATCATAACTCATTATCCAGAGATCGGAATTTAGTGATTCCAGTGGGGTTGGAAACTAGACTTGAACAGATTTAGAAACGGTATATCACACGCCCCAATACGACTTCTAGTTTGCGAGATATGGTCTTTACAAGTTGACGCTGTTTCGCAGGTCGAAAACCCGCGGCCGCGGGTTATTCCGGGTTTCCTAGTCGAATAAGGCTTTATCTTTTGACGAATTGAACTATATTTTTCTAGTTGTTTTAGGAAATAGAAAGGTATAAAGACTCAAGGGAATATTATTATTTCCTATGTTATTTTCTATTTTTTTGTTTTTCCATCATTAATTCATTGGAGATTAGAACTCTTTTTCTCTCAATTAGTGAAGAACCCTAGTTTTGCTTTTTCCCCAATTACATTGAATTTTCAATAGAAGCTTTGATTTTTGCAAGATTGATTCTACACTTGGTATTATTTCTTTTCTCTTCTTATTCCTATTCAATCCTTTATTATTAATTCATGTTTGCTTATTTAATTATGAATATGTCTTCCCCAATTATGATTGAGTAGTCTATTTCTAGGGTTTAGGGGGATCCATGATCAATTAGGAAGGGATGTTTATTAAAGTATTGATTTTTATTGATGCATGTTGATTCCTATTGAATGTTTCTATGTCTATTCGATCCAATTTGGCCAGATTTGATTGTTATAGTGTTGCAATATTAGGTTATGCACCGAGAGGTATAAACTTGATATTAAGGCTAGTTTCAATAGGTAGAGTTGGTATTAATAAATTGCGAGAGCATGTTAATACCGTCCTATGGTTGATTTAGACTTGAGAGAGCGAATTAACCTATTTAACTGCATCATTAATTGTTGACTTTTGTGTTTTATCCCGAAATATTGATCATTGGTGAACCTATGCCCTAGACTTCTTATTATTGATAATTCTTGATATAGTATAGTCTAGTTTAGTATAATTACTCACAAACACTCGTTCCTATACTCTAGATTTGACTCACAATTAGGAAAAGAACATTGTTTCTCTGTGGATTCGACCCTACTTCCCTGACTACTATTTGTTAGAGGACTTTAGGATTACTTTTGACAAGGTGATACGACTATAGCCTGTCAATGCCTTCAATGAATAAGGAACAAGCCTAGGATCTTTCAAATACTTTCTCAAAGGATGAAGTTCACGCAGCTTTGCTTAATCTAAAGCCATTTAAATCTCCGGACCCATTACGGGATCTCGCCGGGTTTTTTTCATAAAAAATGGGATATTTGTGGTGAAGATGTTTGCAAAGCAGCTTTGGAATTCCTCAATGACGGATTCATGCTCAAGGAAACTAACTACACGTTCATTACTCTCATTCCTAAAGTGGAAAGACCAGATCAAGTAAGTCACTTTCGCCCAATCAATCTATGTACATTAGTGGAAAAAATCTTATATGTCACTTAGTATCAGATGCGATTTTCTGTAAAACCACATCCGAAAATCAACCAAAAAATGGGAAGGATATTTGGCCAAAAAAATCTGATGTTGTCCTCAAAAACTGCATCAAATTAAAAAACCGATGCGGTTTTTTTAAAATTTGATGCGGTTTGGTGGACCGCATCAGATTTATGTGATTTTTTTCAATTTGGCCCAACACAAAAAACCGCGGCTTATGAAACATAAACAGCCCAAACTGTTTAAAATCTCATACTCAGCCCAACGGGGGTTTTTTAAGAATAATGGATGAAAGCATCATGTTGTTTCTAACCTAACTCCCTCCTCTCTCCTTACACGCGGCCTCTCTTTCTCCTAACTCCCTCCTCTCTCCTCACACGCGACCCCTCTCTCTCCTCAAACCCTAACTCCCTCATCTCTACCACTCCCACTCTCCTCAAACCCTAACTCCCTCCTCTCTACCACTCCCACTCTCCTCAAACCCTAACTCCCCAAATTCTCACTCACCTCTCTCTCTCGTCGAGCGAAAAAGAATATCGAAAAAGATCGAAAAAGAAAGCGAAAATGAAGTGCGAAAATGGAAGATCGAAAATGAAGAGCGAAATGAAGAGCGAAACGAGAAACGAAGAATCAATGATATGTACACAAGAAATTGATTAGGTGTTTTTTTCCATTTATTTTGAGATTTTGTTTTTAGATCTGGTTTTGGATTTAGGTTTTTATTTCGTTTTTTTAGCTTCCATTTTCGTTTGATTTTTTTGTTCGAACTCTTAATTTTCCTTCGTTTTCTATAATTATTTCCTTCGTTTTCTAATTTTCGTTTTTTTGTATATATTGAAATTTTAGATCTAATTTTCGTTTCGTTTCTAGATCTAATTACTTCGTTTGGTTATTGATGCATGCAACGCATGTACTTTCTAAAACACGGTTAGCTGTTTATATGTTTTAGTAAAAACTAGTATGCTTGCTAAGAGGAAGCTTCAATTAGTTTCAAATTCTGAATACTGAGCTGTGCTAAAACACTTGAGAAACTGTGATAAGAATTAAGAACTACCATAAACTGTTGATATCTTTTATGATCGATCAATTCGTTTGAATACAATACTGGCATTTTTTGTCCAAATGTTTAATTTGCGAATATATTTTGATTTCTTTGCACATATCCTGTAAATTACTGTGTTCCTTTCCTTTTAATAAGAGATGGAATTTGCTAAGTTAATTACTATATCGGTTTTTTTTTTTACCAAATACCTCTGACAAAAAAAATTATATATTGAAATATTAGATCTAATTATTTCCTTCGTTTTCTAATTTTCATTTTCTATATATTGTCGTGTATTTTGAAATTTAGTTCTTAATTTTCGTATAGTCTCAATTTTTAGGTTTATAATTTTCTGTATATATGTTAAATTCTTATTTTTGCGTATTTGTGTCTTTTTTTATTTATATTAATCATGAATTTATGTTTAGTTTATATATATATAATCTTATTTATATGTATTTTGTATAATTTTCGTTTCTGTATATTTTTATTGTTGGTATATAATGTTTGGTAATGATGTATGTTTTTTATTGTTGGTATATTAATCATGAATTTATGTTTCTGTATATTTTCGTTTCTTAATTTTCACTCCTATATATACATAATATTCTTATTTATATGTTTGGTAATAAAATAAATGTTGCGCCCAGATTCTTATTATATATGTTTGGAAATATGTTGGTAATAATATTGCGTCCAGATGAGTTGAGTCTCAATTTAGAGGATTGTAAAGCTGCAGGCCTGCTGCTGCAGGTCTGCAACTATTTTTTTTACCACTAATTTCCACATACTAATGCAGTTCTTATGTAAAATCGCATCAATATGTAAGCTTAGTGAAGCGATTTTATCTTAAAACCGCATCAGTGAATCATTTTCTGATGCGATTTTGGACTGCATCAGAAAATGTTTGTAAGCTGCTGCAAACCCACTTGATGCGAACCAAAACCGCATCAGAAAGGCCAGTTTTGGCCGCATCAGGTGGGGTTTTTTTCCACTAGTGGTAATACCTCTTATAAAGTGATCTCTAAGTGCTTGGTTAAAAGGCTTCAGCCCATTATGCGAGAATATATAGGGAAATTTCAGAGTGCTTTTGTTAAAGGTAGATCATAAATGATAATTATATCATTGCGCATGAAATGTTGAATGCTGTTAAGAAGAAGAAAAAAGGGAAAGCTTATTCCCTTATTCTAAACCTAGATTTGAACAAAGCGTATGACAGAGTTGATTGGGATTTCGGGGAACATATTGCTAGTAAGATTGGGTATGCTTGCTTCTTGGGTACATGCATTTGATTATGCAATGCATAACCACTGTATCTTATGCAATCTTGGTTAATGGAGAGGCTTCAATTGAATTTAGTCTAGAAGCCGGGTTGAGGCAAGGGAATCCCTTCTCCCCTATATATCTTCATTTTATGCATGGAGTCTCTCTCAAGAAAGCTTGTTAGAGCACAACAAGAAGGACAAATTTGAGGTCTAAAAGCTGCAAGAAAGGCCCCGAGAATCAATCATATGGTATTCGCAGATGATGCTCTTTTCTTCCTACAAGGGACCATGGATACATGCTAGAATCTCAAAAAAACTCTTAAAAAGTTTTGTGAGCCATCATGTGAAATGGTTAATGTAGAGAAATCCTTCACAATATTCAGCAATAACACTCCAAAGAAGTTTATTCGTATCCTAAGTAAGAGACTAGGAGTGGGAAACAAGGATAAACTAGGAAAATACTTAGGGTGCCCAATGGATGTAGATGGGAGCGCTTACAACTTTTGAGAACATTCCTCAAAAAATTTCTTCAACCATCTCATCTTGGAAATTCTCTAATTTAAACCAAGCTGGCAAAATTCTTCTGATCAATAGCATCTTAGTCACCTGTGCTTCACATATTATGGCAACCTTCCAGCTCCCAAAGTTCATTCTCAATAAAGTGTCGCCTATTCTCCTTAAATTCTGGTGGGCAACTAGTCATAATAGAAAACCCATTTATTGGAGGAAGAAAGAACTACTCCAAGAGCACAAAAGTAAAGGGGGTCTAGGATTAAAAGATATGGAGGCTTTGAATCAAGCTCTTCTTTTCAAGCAAGCTTGGCGAATTCAGAGTAATCAATCATTATTGGTCAGTGAGATTTTCAAAGCCATTTACGCAAATGATTGGTTAAGGAAAGGCCTGAGGGGTAGCTGGCCTAAAAACAGTACGTTGGAGGCAGAAGTATCATAAAAAGTGTTCATGGTATGGCATATGGTGTTGGCAGAATTATAAAAAATAGTTTAGACACTTCTATATTAGATGATCAATGGTGTGGTTCCCTAGGCAAGATCACTTTTAAAGAATGTCAGAGATCTAACTTCACCAATGGGCCAAGATGGGTAAAGGAGTTTTGGAATAGTGAGAAAGAGTGGGATAATGCAAAAATAGAGGATTGGTTTGATGAAAAGAGTGCTAACTGTAATAAGACAGTTCACATCTCCCAAAGCCAATAGGAAGGTGAGTTTACTTGGTTAAACACTACACATGGTGAATATATAACAAAAACAGGCTATTGGCTGCATAGCGCATATGAAAAAAAAACAAAACAGAGGATCAAACTTTTTGGAAGAAATTCTGGAAGCAAAAGTTATGGCCAAAGTGGAAGTATTTCTTCTGGAGGCTATTTGATGGGGCGTTAGCCACCGGAATTAACCTTAGAAGAGAAACGTCCTAAGCGAGAGACCATGTCCTTTCTACAGAGAGAACGAAGAATCAAATACTCACTTATTCAACAATTGTTCAATTTCAACGAATGTGTGGAAGAGTAGCAATCTGGGGATTTCCTCAGGCACAGTTCAGAGTATGGAAATCTCAAGGTGGGCTAGAGATTGGATATGGTTCTTAATGAACCTGGAATAAGAATACTCGGAAGAAAGGCTCTTTGAATTTATGGCGGTATTGTGGTACTTGTGGACCATGAGGAATGGAATAATCTTCTCTAGCAAATCACAAAGCAATATGTAAGCAATTTTGCATCTTGTAGATAAACGGGGAAAAAGATGGTTCTCCACTTATGGTGGAAAACATGGGAGTAAATCTGATGAGGGACGAACTCCTAGTCCTTCGTATGGCCAAATTAAGCCAAATTTTGGTAAGAATGGGTAAGATGAAGAACTCATGCATATTCTGATAGTTGATGGGGCCTGGAAGAAAGCAAAAAGAAAGAGAGAGGCAGCTTTTGGTTGGATCCTTAAAGATATGAACCATGTGATAAAATCTGGTGAAGGAAAAAGTTCTGCTTCATGTGCGTTGCAAGCAGAAGCCTTGGCTATGTTGGCTGGGCTTCGTGGTATTGATCGAGAAAGACTGCCAAAAATTGCTATTTGGTCGGATTCAGAGGGTCTAATCAAGGGCTTGATCAATCCAGTCAAGGCCCACAGATTTATAAAGACAATTATTATAGATATATATCGTTTATGTATTAGACACTTATGTTAACTTTAATGTTTTGAATGTTTGTAGAAGTAGAGTAAACGAAGCGAAGCTCACTCCTTGGCTATCAAAGCTAGGAAAGGCTAAGTTTGTCTCTTGTGTTATTTCTGCTTTGTTATATATATATATATATATATATATATATGTATATATATATATATATATAGTTATTATATATATATATATGTATATATATATATATATATGTATATATATATATATATATGTATATATATATTATATATGTTATATATATATATATATATGTATATATATATATATATATATGTATTATATATATTATATTATTATATATATAATATATATATATATATATATATATGTATATAGGTTTAAGTTTAAATGAGAACCACCCTTATGGTGAGAACCGTGAGAACCGTGAGAACCACTCACTTTTCCTCATTTTACGAAGATTTTGATCATTTCATAACATTTTTGCTCATTTTTTGTTTCACATATTTTATGGTTTTGCTCATTCAACAATTTTATGCTCATTTATCAACGTTTTTGCTCATTTTACGTTTTGCTGATTTTACTTTTTTTCTCATTTAACTTTTTTATGCTCATATTATGTTTTTCTTCTTTTACATTTTTGTTCATTTTATGTTTTTGATAACTTAATATTTTCTATTCATTTTATGTTTTTGATAACTTAATATTTTCTACTCATTTTATGTTTCTGTTCATTTGATAATTTTTTTTGCTCATTTTAGGAAGTTCTTGCTTATTTTAAGTGGTTCTCACGGTTCTCACCATAAGAGGGTTCTTACTAGAACCCAACCATATATATATATATATATATATATATATATATATATATATATATATATATAATGGCCTTACCACAAAAAAATAATAATGAATTGGGCTTTGAGAGAGGCTTGGGTCAGTGATAGTGCTGGCAAAAGGTGGTCTAATCCGACAACGCCCAAATTTAACCCGAAATAAGCGGATTAGTGTTGAGGATTTTTAACCCATTTAAGTAAATTTAAAATTCGGTTAAAAAAGTAAAGTACCATTAAGGTCATAATTTTTCTAAGAAACTTTAAACATACATACTTTCAATAGTGAACTTGCTCATTTAGCTTCTTTTTTTAAAAAAAGTATTTTTTTCATTATAATAGTAATTATGATTAAATGATTTAAATGGGTTATACAGACAACAGTTCATAATTAAACTTCAAAATGAAGATTATATCTTCCCCCTCTCCTTTTTTTTTTCCTCTCTCTTCTCTCTTCTCTCCTACAAAACCCTAATTTTCAACCTAGGGGCTACCACTATCCTTTTGGGCGGTGATAGGCCCCTTTATATTTTTTCCTTTTGTTACTAGTTTTTTTTTATATTTATGTTCCTAATAAATTTCAGTCTCTCTCTAATGAAGAGTTTGTGAGAGTTTGGAGACTTTGTTTTTGATTTTTTTGTGTAATTCAAGATGTTGATTTGTTGACCGAAATTTGTACGGAGTTGCAAGTGATGTCAAGACTTCATTTACAATCACTTGAATTAAATCCAGTTTTACTTGAAAACTACAAAAGATCGACAGACCCCCTTGCAGAAATCTGCATCAGATAGCGATGTAAAAGACGAGGGTTTTTAGAAGTGTTAGATCTACTTAATGATCATGGTTTTATTATATTGAAATTGTATTTATATCATTTTGATATGTATTTGTTTAGTTTCTACTTCTATCGTAGATGTCGTATGACTTTGAATTAATAAATTAATGTTAATTTTTAAAAAATGGAATATACGAATATCTCGTTTATTAAATAGATCGGTTCACAATTGAGTATTTCAACATGTTTATTAAATTATTTAAATTTGAATCGAGTAATTCTTGATCCATTTATCATCAACTTGAATATGAACTCGATCAAACTTGAGTACTTGACCTAGGTTATGTTCAGTTCACCTTATTTTTGCTTATTTCAGATCTAATCAGATCAGATCAGATCAGATCAGAAAAAATAAGTTCAGATCAGATCAGTTCAGATTTTGCTTATATTTAAAAATCATTATATCTTTCATAACATATTAGTAAAAATTATAATAATTGAATATTAATAAAGTATTCATTGAGACGAATCAAATAAGACCCCACATGACTATATTTTTTCTTATATATTGAGAAAAATCTAAAAGATAAGATCTTGTAATCAGATCAGTTCAGATCAGATCAGATCAGAAAAAATAAGTTCAAATCAGATCAGATAAGTTCAGATCAGGAAATTTCAGGTGAACTAAACATAGCCCTAATTGTCAGTTCTAGCTAGTGACACTGACATCATCACCCACATCTTGACTTCCACTCCATTATGCCCTCTTTTTCTCTCTTTATTGGTCATCTGTCATTCTAGTAGGTAGTAATCTCATTTTGTACTCCTATTCCATAATTTAATTCAAGCATTTCGTGGAAAACAACAAAAGTTCGCAGATTTATATTCAGATGAAACTTCCAAGAAATTTCCCATTAACGACGTCTTATAAAATATGTGGTTGTTTCATGACTATATTATATGACATCATCTGTGAACCTCTTAATTACGCCACTGTCGGTTTCTTGTTGAATACTTGAATCCTTTGACTTCCAGTAAACATAAATGAATTTTATACAGTTTGAAGACGCATAAATTGAGCAACTCTTCTCTCCAACTCTCTTTGATGCAGTAGCAGGTTTGTACAGTTTTCTTGATCTTTTTTAAATCTTTGTTATTTTACAATGTCAATGTTTTTCAGATTACATCTTGATTTTTTCTAATTGAACAACAATAACAACAACAACAACAAATTGAATCAGCTTTTTCAGAATAATGATATGAACAATTAGTTATGTTTTTGTTTGTGTAGATGATGAATGCCATATTTACTAAATTTTTCCGGATAGAATTGTTCTGGCGTGATTTACGATGTGATGGAGGAAGAATTGATACAAGGGTTGAAACTGTTGTTAATAATCAATCTGAACTGGGAACTGGTCATATACAACAAGAAAATAAACGCAGGAGATTAGTACAACCATCTTTGTGTTTTAATTCAGAGTGTGTAGATAGGATAATTAGCTGGTTAGATAATGATGAAGTTGACACTATTGGTGTTTATGGGATGTGTGGTGTTGGAAAGACCACTCTGGCAACGCAGCTCGAAACTCGGCTTCTAAACCATGATATCCGTTTTAGTGCTAGTCATGATGTTGCTGGGGTTTCTGTGGGGGTGAATTGCAGTGTATATAAATTGCAGCAGGATATCGCGGGTGCTTTTGGGATCGATCTTCAAGGCGATGAGGATAAGATTAGAAGAGCCTCTATGATAGAGGCGTTTTTGTCTCGTCGTGATAAGTGTGTACTCATTCTTGATGATTTGTGGGGTGATTTTCGTCGAAAAGATGTAGGCATTCCTAAGGAGTGCAAGCTAGTTTTGATTTCTCAGTCGTTGGATGTTTGTCGTGTCCTTGGTTGTGAAAAGGTGCTCAAGGTTGAGCCTCTTTCGGAAGGAAAGACTTGGAAGTTGTTTAACCATAGTATAGGGGGTGGTGTTTTGAATAATGAAGATGTGTGTCGTATTCGGAAGCTTGTGTATGATAAGTGTGCTGGTCTCCCTCTTGCTATCGTTGAATTAGCCAAGAGATTGAGAAAGATGGTTGATGATAATGGTTTTAGTTGGAGGGAAGTCCTTGAGGGTACGAATCCCTTTTCTTCGAGATCAATGCACTTGGAAGATACATTCAGTCACTTGAAGTTGTCTTATGAAAGGCTGAGCGACATCAAACTCCAGCAGTGTTTCTTGTATTCTGCGATATACCCCAAAGGCCATGCTATTAGTAGAGAAGAGCTAATTCGTGTTTGGATTGGAGAGAAGTTGATAGATGATATATCATCATTGCTAGCACAGTATGACAAGGGCCACTCAATATTGAATAAGCTTATCAACTCTTGTTTATTGGAAGCATGTGAAGATTATAAAGGCTGTATAAAGATCCATGAAGTTGTGAGGCATATGGCTCTCTCAATAGCTGGAGATAGTTTTATGATAGAAGCTGGCGTACCTTCAAAATTTGAGTTCCGGGAAAATGTTCGTGTAGTTTCCTTGATCAATTCTTTAATTTCACCGATCCCATCAGGTGCTTCCTCAAAGTATCATACTCTTTCTACCTTACTTTTGCAACACAACCCCCTTGAACTGATTCCAGAATCATTATTCTTGCAAATGCGTGCCCTTAGAGTTCTGAATCTGTCTGATACTCGCCTCATTAGACTTCCTAGTTCCATTGGTGCCTTGGAGGAGCTTCGAGTCTTAGATCTTAGCTTTTGTCAGAACTTGAAGCAAGTGGCAGCCTTATCAAAGCTTCTCAAGTTACAGTTTCTAAATCTCTCTCAGACGACAATCGAAAAAGTTCCTTGCTCTCTTGAAAAGTTAAAAAGACTCACAGAGCTCAACCTATCCTCTATTCCTGAACCAACAAAAATCCCTAGTGTAGTATTGCTTGCCCTATGTAGACTCAAGAAATTAACATGCCATGTTATAGGCACTATTCATGAGCTGCAGAGAATGAACTCGCTAGAAATTCTTGATGCCAGGTTTTTTAGCCTCTGTGACTTGAGTGCTTATGTAAGGTCTCAGCATTGGTGCATACTAGAGAGCTACAGTTTACAGCTTGGTTGCGAGGTGCAAGCTGAGCAACCGTACATCAGAAGAGTATCACTGCAGGGTTTTTCCTTGACTGGTCAAGAACAGTACATTGTGCTTCCAAGTAACATCCAGGAATTATATGTCGATAATTGCAGAGGCTTCCGTAGGCTATCTGATGTCATGTATCCTGTTGCATATCAACATAAAAGTTGCCAGAACTATGAAGTTTTTTTAAGCCTCGAAATATGTGTGATCAGTAGGTGCCCTGACGTTGAGACATTGTTTGCAGCGAATTGGGTAGAGAATCTCCAATCCCTTGAGTTATTGCAAGTTGAAGATTGTGGACAACTGAAGGAAGTAATAACAGAAGAATTTGTAGAACGGGGTGTCTATCCTGAAGGAATTTCTGCTCCTATCAATCTCCTCCAGATTAGGCAGCTAATTTTCACTCGGTTGCCTCAGATGGAAAGCATCTATAAGGGTCAATTAGTTTGTGCTTCGCTTCTGTCATGTACATTTCTGGACTGTCCGAAACTGACGCGCCTTCCCTTCTCCTGCATGGGTAATGGAGAAGAAACATTTCCCTGGCGTCTGGAATGGATTGAAGGAGAAAAGAAGTGGTGGGAGATGTTAGAATGGGACCAACCGGGATCTGAGGCTTTGTTCAAACCTCTGTTTAGATGCAAGTCTTTGGATGATCATTGACTTGGCCATCTTTTTGTGTTGGAGCTTGCTAGCTGAGACATAATTCCATCAAATGGTTTGGAACACTTCTCTTTTCCTTTCCTCCCCCACCCCTTTTGCTTGTTTGAAAATAAACTTTTAGCTGGCTCTAAGTTTCAACAGGGGCGGTAAAAGATTTAAAAATGGAAAACAAAAAGAAACCCATCGTTTTCGGGGAAGTGCTAGCCTCTAATAAGATAGATCCCCAATATTTCCCATGTTGGAATCTATCGTACATCATTACACCCAAAAGAGGAAGCAAATATTTTCAGTTGTTACTCAAAACCCTTTCAATTATTGTAGTCGAATTCATAAAAAATTAAAAGTTTCACAGTATGATCGGAAGAGTTTTTGAGGACTGACATGTCTTATAGATCCCATGTTAATCTATAAGGAGAGGTTTATAAACCCTTCATTGTTCCCTCCAATGGAAAAATTGAGCCTTTTATAAGATAAATAACTCAAGAAGCCTTTGTGATTGAGGCTTTGAGATATACAGTAAGTTATTTGGAGGTAAACAAGAATCCAAAGTGAACCAAAAGTATTGCTGCATTTGTTTACGTATATCTGGGTGTACCAGTACCACCTATGTTGTGGATGTAGATACTAAACACCTACTAATAATACAGTAGTTTCCGAGTGTTTTTCTTTTCTATATTATTACTTAAAAGTTGGGTTGAACTCCTTTTTAAAATATTCTATGTAATTTTTCATGTAATGTGTAATATTTCATGTAATGTGTAATTTTCGTTTGAGCATTCTTCTGCCTTTAAATAAACTCCTTAAAATGAAGTTGGACCTTTGATTTATGTTTTTATATAGGAATAAGACCATTATGATATGATCAATAGGCTTTATGACATGGTTTTATCTCTCTGATTGGAAAAATTTCCTGCATTGATTTATATCTTGGCCCGGTCCGGTTTTCGGCAGAACTTTTTGGCCCGCGAACCTGTTTTTTTTTTTTTTTGCTTTGGGCAAGCCATAAATGACTTCTCAGCCTGTTTTTTGGCCCGATCCGATTTTGGCCTGCAAAGCCCGCTCATTTTGACCCGACCCGGCCCGACCATTGGGCATTTTTAGGTCCAGTCCAGCCCATGATCACCTCTAATCTTGGTGTATTAAGATTGTGTGATACACTTGTGCACATATTTCTTCTTGATCATTTTAGAGTTGTTCGAGGTTGAGTCGACCCACTAAGCTCGATTTGTATTTTTCATGTCATGATGTCTTATAGATCCCAAATTGGAATCTATTTGAAGAGGCTTGTAAACCCTTTATCGTTTCCTCCAATGGGAAAAAGAGCCTGTTATAAGATAAACAACTCAAGTAGCCTTTGTGGTTAAGGCATTGAGATATACAGTAAGTTATCTTCTTTATTCATAAGTTACAGTAAGTATTCGGAGGTAAACGATAATGTGTTGGTTTTCTTACCACTGCGATTTCTTACACGTATATGAGTGCCCGTAGTAGTAGACATAAATATGGAATAATGGAACAACAGGTGATAGCTTAGTGGTATTGGCATTACTTCCTATTCCAGAGATTCTGGGATCGAGTCTCCTCTCTTGCAAGGATGGAGTCCCAATTCCCTCCCCTCTTTAAAAGGGACTTTATCTTACCTTAAAAAAAGGGAATAACGACAAATCTTAGTCATTTGTGAGATGTTAAACTTTTGAAATGGGGTAAGTATAAGATTGTTATATTATTGATTTCTAGTAGTTAGGATGAAGTCCTTTCTAAAATATAACAATCTTATACTATGTGTTTTCTGTAACAGGTGCTTCAAGCTGTCAAGAGGTTTATGAATGGGCCGGTGAATGAGTTCGATATGTTAAAACATCTACCGGAGGAGCAAAAGTTAGACTGGATTTTATTATGTATTAGTAATTAGTAGTTCTATTTTGTTGGTTGTAGGATCGAATTACAATTCCAAACTTTAACTTGGTTTGCCAAACAGTATTTGAATTTGAAATTCAACATTTGAAATTCCATGAATTCCCAAACAACTTATTGGAATTTGAATTCCAAATTGAAATTTCTTAAGTTTCCCAAACACTAGACTTGGAATTGAATTCCGGAAATTGGAATTCCGAAATTGAAATGTACTATTTGAAATGAAATATGGGTATCCAAACGCAACCTTATGTAATTTCTCATGTAATGTGTAATATTAATGTAATGTGTAAGTAGTTGTACGTTTGATTTCTGGTATATAAATAACTAAGACTAGTAGACTATTATGATATGATCATATAAACAAGTCTTACAACATTTTCTGTTCTTTGGTTTTACCTTCATGCTTGGTAATGTTTGGTTCATCTCCCTGATTGAAAAATCTTCTTGCATTGATTTTCATTTTGGTGTATTAATTGTGTGATACCCTTGTACGGAAACTTTTTTCCTGATCAATTTAGACAAACAACCCAGGCGAGGTGGCATTACCCCTGTTCTGTGGCTCGCTTGATTTTACCCTTCTCTAGGCGTAAGTATGCTAAAAGCTCATGCAAAGTATGTACCCTATATACAAGTTTTCATCCTACTCCCAAGGGGCCTTGTCTGCAGACTCGGGTCGGATTGACTTGAGCGAGGTTTCATTTTGATTAGGGCGCCTTTTCCTTACTTTAAAAATATATATACAAGTTTCCACCATGCAAAGTATGCTAAAAGTTCATGCTAAGTCATGCATGTATCTCGGTCATTTCATGAGTAGTAGTAGTAAACAAACCTATGTAAGGAACAAGAAGAGGTAAATTTTTTTTGCAAGGAAGAAAATATGAAGTATAATTTATTTGCAAGGAAAGGGAACTATATTTTGCACCCTACACTGTTATATTGCTGGTAATTTTCTATCCTATTATTTCTTTTTGAACGGACAATCTTATTATTTCTATACATAAGTAATTCCAGGACGATATATTTCCTTACATTTATATTACAAAAGATTTTCCTTACATTTATATTACAAAAGATGGTCAAAAGAGAATGTGTAAATAGTAAAAGTCCAAATGAGATAATAATAAAAACACAAAGAAAGTGTATTGTTAGGGATGTAGACATGTAGTACTTTAGCAAGTTTTTGAGTAAGTTTTCCGTACAACGATATTAGCGTAAGTGTAACCAAGGATGTCTTGGCCTAGTGGTTAAGATTGAGGTGTTGTGAACGATAGGTCATAGGTTCGGATTCCCCTTCTTTGTACTTGTATTGCCTTCGTGGCTCATATGGATCAAGAAAAAAAATATTAGCGTAAGTGTAAGATCACCTCTTGTTTTGCCTACAATATAACTTTATCAATTATACTGTCATTTTTCAAGTTAAAAGAGTCACCTCTTACTTTGCAACGTTCGGTTCTTCTGAATAAGAACCCTCTAGGTAAAAAACTACCCATCTTATATTCCCTCCGTTTCTTTTTAGGGTGCGTTTTCTTCACCTTAATAAATTAAGTTTCATGTCCAATAAGTTATGATAAGTTTAGATTAGTTTCAATCAGGTTCAATCAGGGCAATAAGTTCCAATCAGGTCTAATAAGGTTCAATAAGTTCCAATCAGGTGCAATAAGTTCCAATCAGGTGCAATAAGTTCCAATAAGTTCCAATTGCTAAAAGTTAATAAGGTCTAATAAGTTTCAATCAGGTCCAATAAAGTCTAATAAGTTCCAATCAAGTCAATAAGTTTCAATCAGGTCCAATAAGGTTCAATCAGGTCCAATAAGTTGAATCAGGTCCAATCAGGTCTTATAAGTTCAGTTCATGTCCAATAAGTTCAGTTCAGATAAGTTCAGTCCAATCATTCTCTTCATCTGAATAACCCTTAACTTATTTGAACTAAACTTATTGGACGTGAACTGAACTTATTAGACCTGATTGGACCTGATTTAACTTATTGGACCTGATTGAACCTTATTAAAATTTATTGGACCTGATTGAAACTTATTGACCTGATTGCAACTTATTAGACCTTATTGGACCTAATTGAAACATATTTGACCTTATAAGACAAAAAAATTGATGAGTTATAACATAAATATTACTCCTAACGTAAATACTAACCCTTAAAACTTATTATGAAATAATAATTATTAAAATTTACCCTTTAAAAAATAATTATTATTAATCTTGTGATAAATAATTTAACAAAAAAAATATACTATTTATATACTTGTTTATATACAACTTTCAACATTGATATATCTGATAGTCTTGTTAATAGTAATATGAATAATAAAATAATAGACAATAATACAAGTATAATACTATACATTGTGGTACTTTAATTAAAAAAATTAATAATAACATAGTCAACTAGCAGTAATATGAATGATAAAATAATAGACAATAATACAAGTATAATATGATATAATCATTGTGATACTAATCAAAATTCTAATAAAAACATAATCAACTAATAATAATATGAATAATAAGATAATATACAATAATACAAATGTTTATTGATCATTGACTATTTGGACTTTACTAGAACTTATTGGACCTGATTATACCTAATTGGAACTTATTGCACCTGATTAGAGCTTATTGGACCTTATTAGACCTGATTGAAACTTATTGCACCTGATTGGAACTTATTGGACCTTATTAAACCTGATTGAAACTTATTTCCCTGGTTGGACCTGATTTATCTGAACTGAATTGAACTGAACTTAGGGCCTGTTCTCTTCGGCAAAAAACAGCTGAACTGAACTGAACTGAACTGAATTGAACTGAACTGAATTGAACTGAACTGAATTGAACTGAACTGAACTGATCTGATCTAAACTGAACTGAACTGAATTGAACTGAACTGAACTGAAATGAATAGTGATATGTGAGAGTAAAAGTATTGTCAAGAGCTGAACTGAACTGAACTGAACTGAACTGGTCTGAACTGAACTGAACTGATCTGAACTGAACTGAATTGAACTGAACTGAACTGAATTGAACTGAACTGAACTGAATTGAACTGAATTGAACTGAACTGAACTGAAAATAAGCTGGGGAGAACAGGCCCTTATTGGACTTGAAACTTAATTTATTAAGGTGAAGAGAACGCACCCTTAGTTTACTCACTTTACTTTAGGGGAAAACTAATGAAGTACAAAAGTATGAGAAAAAATATTGAATAGGTGGAGAGATAAAATAAAAAGTGGGTTAAAATACCAAAAGGAGGATAACATGGGTGAAAAAAGAGGGGAAAAAAATGAAATATATTACTAAAAATAGAACAACAATGTGTAAATTAAAAAGAAAATGACCAAAAAAAAGTGTTTATATTAAAACGAAACGGAAGGAGTATTATTTCCTTCCTAAAGTATCCAAGACTGCTAATCCAAGTTCGATTGACTTGTAAGAGTTTATGATTCGATAGGTTTAGAAAACCTCTTTCAATTACAAACACTAGCATTTTTTGCACGCGATGCGTGCTTGAATGCTTTTCAAGACAGAAACTCGATTTTTTTCGACTTATGTAAAAGTCAAAATTTGAACATTAGACATACAAAGTATAATTATTTTTAGTTACAAAATTTAATTGGTTTAGTCTCTGTCACTTAAAGTCTCTCACCAGTCTCTTTTTTTTTTTTTTTTTTTAACTTTTCAAGGTCAAAATTCTATGAACAAAATAGAAATTTTATTGAATTTATCTATGATTTCTAATATTTTAATTTTTAGTTGATTTTTAAATTAAGTACACTACTTCATATATTGTGAAGAAAGTGGACACTTGAATTTTAAGTCAAATTTTTGTGAGTATGTATTGACGTTGTACTGTATTGGTTGTAGTTTGTAAGATAATTTTTTGATTTTTGTAAACTTTCATCATTTGAGTGATTTGTATAATGTAAATTACGCAATTCTATGATTTAAGTTGACTTGTGAGTGATTTTTTATAATTTTATTTTTAATATTTTTATTTGAATCTCCCTTTGGTTTGTAAGTGGATTTGTAATTTAGAAAAGAAAAGGGGTAAAATAGTCTCTTTATTCGGGAACACCATAGCCCCCCCTTCCCTTATATAATAAAGATATGTTGTACTTTAATTCTTGAATGATATTTTACATAAACCTTTTTACCTTCATAATTAATCTCTATTATATAATAGAAAGAGATAGGTCCAAATATATGTAAAAGTTTCATTATATATAGGAAACACTATGAAAAAGTAAATATTTTTTTTCTTGTCTAACTTCTAAATTATGATTTCACTACAAATACACCTCAGTTTTTTTATTCCTTGTCTAACTTCTAAATTATGTTTGCACACATCGATATTTAAAAATTTTCATCATTTCAATTTTTGTCCTTTTCTAAATTTTAACACTTTGAGCTTTAATTATATTTGAAATGAAATTTTGATTTTTTTCATACACAATTTGATATTGGATTTTTTTTTGAACAAAAATCGTTAGTTTTCGCAAATTAATTTAGTTTTTTTTTTTTCTGAAAATGGATTTTTGCAAAAATTATTCGCAAAAAGTTTGATATTGTTTTGTTTTTCAAAATTTATTTCTGAACATGGACTTTTTGCAAAAGTTATGGGCAAAAATTAAAATATTGGCTTTTTTTAGAAAAAAACTAAATTTGTTTTATATGAAAATGAATTAAATTTAAGTCTCATTGTATAAAATCCCTTTTGAACTCATTATTGTCATCTCTATTTTTCTAACCACATAACAGTCAACTATTTTGCTATTGTTTATTTCAACTAATGTGAAATAATTTTGAAGGTTAAAAAAATTATGTACCTTTTTGGAAATTCGCAAATCGCGATGGATGAATGTGTGATATCGCCGTCAAAATCTTATATTATGCTTTTCTTAAATTTGTGTTTATAGGTAACTTTTGTGAGTATGTAATTGTGAATGGTTCTTGAGAACAGTGATTTGTAAGAAAATTTTTGTAGTAAATGTTTTTGTATGTATTGACATTCTAGGTTATTAGTTTTACTTTGTATGTTAATTTTAAGTTTTAATAAAGTTTTCTGATTTATTTGATTGCGTGATTTTTATAACATGATTTTCTTAATTAATTGTATGAGTGATTTGTAAAGTTTCTTCTTTTATGTGATTTGTGAGTGAGTGTTGTACATTAATTTTCGGTAGTTTTTTTTGTTGAGTCCCGATTTTAATTTTGAGATTTCTTTTATAATTTAGGAAAAGAAGGGGGGCAAAATAGTCCATTCAAAAGAGGACACCATAACTTCCCCTTCCCTTATATAATAGAGATTTAACATCTTATTCTTATTTTGACTTTGACTTGTAAAAAGTCATCTGCTTGAATATTGTTCGGAAGCTGCGTAGGAAAGTAATTAGGAACGTTATATAATCTATCTCTGTCACATGCTTACCTTAACATTCAACGCTGACGCAAACTATGCCATCATCTTGTTCAAGAAAATAATTAAAAAAAATCAGTGACGCAGCAAATGCCTCATCATGCCCACTTTTTCCTCACACCTATAAAAACTCGAAAACATATTTTGTGTTTGTTCTCAAAGTTAAGAGGATTCAACCGACTTCAACTTCAAAGTAGTATATTTTCTGAAGCTTCTATTCCCAAATCCCAGGTAATCATTAACTTTTCCATTCTTATATACTTCCTCCGTTTTTTTATAGATGCTACATTTTTCTTAAATGGAAATGTCATCTACATACCATAAATGGATTCCTTTTCACCATAAAAATCTTAAAATACTATTAAAAAGTTGGTGGTCCCCCACCTTCTCTTTTAAAATACTCATACTTTTTCCTTAACAAATGTTTTTTATTCAAAAAGTGGTGGTCCCTTACTTTCTCTCTCTACCTTTCTTAAAAACCTCCCACTTTCTCTATGTAGCAAGAATAAAAACACGGAGGAAGTACTTGTTGTCGTTGTTGATCACTATATTTTGGGTTCTTCCTTCAGTTGTTGTTCTGCTTTCCCAAATATTTTATTACTTACTTTTATTTGTTAAGGGATTATGGTACTGTTGGATTTGCCAATAGGGGGCTGTCACTAGGTTGTCCTAAATTATCACCGTGATATGTGAATAGGCATTAGACTTAATAGTAGTATTTGCTGTGTTTTTTACGTGCAATGTTTTGACTTTTACGTTTACTACTTACTAGTGCATAACATTAACCCTTCATATCTCTAATCATAGATAGGTAGAAATTACATGGGTAGAGATGAATCTAACAAGATCTCACATAAATATATTTTACGTTATATATAAATTACCAAAGTCAAATGCAAGCAAGTGGATAGTGAGAAAAGAGAAATCTAAAAAATTGCAAGTAAAGAGAACGGATGAAGTATATCACAAGGGCATTTTGTATTTTTTTGGGTTAAAATTATGGGAATTTTAAGGATTTATAGAAAAAGTGTTGGATTATGCTCCAAAATTAGTCAAATAGTTTTCCTAATAGTTAGAATTAGTTGCTAATAATTAGTTAGTGGGTTAACAAGTAGTGGTCTACATAATGGTCTAGTTAGTGTGATAACAAGTAGTGGGCTACATAGTGGACATTTATTAATAGTGCTTTGTATGCCTATCTAAAGGTTGTTCTGTTTATTCATTATGTGAGTATGAAAATATATAAAAATGTAGTCTTTTTTAATCCTCTTCAAGTTTCTCTCTTTCCTCCTCTAAAAATTTCAACATGGTATCAGAGCTCCAGGTTAGATCCGAGAAAGGGAAAGAGATGAAGCAAAAAAAAAAAGAGAGAGAGGGATAGAGAGAGAGAGAGTATTAAAAACAAAATTGAGTAAAAAGAAACAAGCAATACAGCTTGATTTCATTGTTTGTGAGCAATTTTTTTTTGTTTAAGTGAAACTTTTTGTGTTTAACCATGAAAGTAATGGTTGGGTGTGATGTGTTGTTTGTTGGAACATTTATAGGGTAATGGGTTTGAAACTCATAAGGGTATGTACTAGAAGAGGAGGAGGTCTAGTATGCAAAAGGCTAGAGTGCATCAAGTGGCAAAACGCATTGATAAACCAAGGGAGACAGAAGACTGGCCGCGAGTCGCGACAAGCGCGCGAGTGCGACACGTCGCGAGTCGCGACCAGTGGCCGTCGCGAGTCGCGACAGGTCGCGGGTCGCGACCAGCGCCTCGCGACTCGCGAGCTTCTTCGCGAGTCGCGACGTGTCTTCTGCCTTGGAATGCGAAAAGATGCCTTGACGGTTTTATGTCCGTTGTGATGTTATGGCCTCATTTTAATGACCTTTAAGGTCCTTAAATCAGCTGATTAAAGGCCTTTGATGGGTGATTAAAATGGGGGTTATGGTTTAGATACTCTAGTCAATGAAAGGTTTATTCTTCCTATATAAACCTTGGGATTCCTATGAGTGAGGGTTGGAAGAAAATCAGAATTTTCTATTCTATACTCTCTCAAATACTTCTTGCTTAGCTTAAGAGAAAACTTGCAATCTTCTCTTGAGTGTTCTTCACAAACACAAAACACAAGTTCTTGTTTGATTCACTTAGAAGATCATCTAAGTGGATTGTTCTCTCCATTGTATCTCATTAGTTATTTCGTGTTAACCCGGTGATCCTAGAGGGGCGAAATTAAACTAATAGGAAAGCGTAGTTTCCGTGCCTTGGAGTGGATATCCGGTTCTCTCATTGATCACAAAGTCTAACAATCTATTAGTTTAATTTCTCTTTTTTCGGATATGGCTCAATCACTCAAGGACATGACTATGAACTTCCAAAAGTTGGATAAGTTTGAGGGGGTGGGCTATCGGAGGTGGCAAAAGAAGATGCACTTCTTGTTGACCGCCTTGAATGTGGTGTATGTGTTATCAACTCCTATGCCACCACTCCCGGAAGATGGAGAGGAAGAGCCTCTTGAGACTACTAGGAAGAGGATAAAGTGGGAGAATGATGACTACATTTGTCGTGGTCATATTCTCAACTCTCTCACCGACCCGTTGTTTGATCTCTACCAAAATGTGGAGAGTGCAAAGGAACTTTGGAGCTCTTGAGGCCAAGTACATTTCGGAAGATGCTTCAAGTAAGAAATTCCTTGTTAGTAATTTTAATTCTTTTAAAATGACTAATGATCGGCCTATTATGGAGCAATTCCATGAGGTTCATCATATTTTGAACCAAATAAGATCACATGGTATGGTGATGGATGAGGCAATTGCGGTTGCCTCAATCATTGACAAATTACCAAATTCTTGGAAAGATACAAAACATCTTTTAAAACATAAAAAGGAAGACATGTCCATGGAGCAATTAGGAACTCATCTTCGTATTGAAGAGGGGATCCGGGCTCAAGATGGGGTTAAGGATACTACTCCTAGTATTCCTAAATCTACCGTTAATTTGGTAGAGGTTGGTGGGTCTAGTAAGACCAAGAAATCCAACAACAACAATAACAAAACCAATGTTGCAAACAAGAAGAGGAAGACCCTCTCTTGTTGGATATGCAATGGTCCTCATCTTAAGAGGGATTGTCCTTCTAACAACAAGAAGAAGACAAAGAACACACAACCTAGTGTTGTTCAAAACCAAGGTAACAATGCACATGTTAATGTAATTGAAGAAATGCATTTTTTGCTATGATTTCTGAAATTATGTGTGTGCAGGTTGATGATTCTTGGTGGATAGATTCGGGAGCCTCTAGACATGTGTGCAATAACAAGGATTTCTTCAAGTCTTTGAAAGATTTGGATGATGGTCCAATCTTGTATATGGGGAATGATTCTACGGTAAAGGCTAGAGGCATAGGCCAAGTAGAATTGTTGTTAACCTCGGGAAAGACTTTAACTCTCCGGGATGTTGTGTATGTACCGGAAGTTAGGAAGAATCTGTGTCAGGAGGTCTCTTGAATAAGTATGGTTTTAAAGTTGTTTTTGAGTCGGATAAATTTGTACTTTCCAAGGGTGGTATTTTTGTTGGACAAGGTTTCTTTTGTAATGGAATGTTTAAATTTAGTATTGATAATAAAATTGGTACTAGTTCTATTTACATGCTTGATGTTTCTTCTCTATGGCACAATCGTTTATGTCATGTGAATTATCGTAGATTATATGACATGTCTAAAATGGGGTTGATACCTCCTTTCGATTTAAAGTTAGAGAAGTGTCACACTTGCGTGCTAAATAAAATTACAAAAAATCCTTATCCTAGTGTGACTAGACAAACGGTATTGCTTGAATTGGTGCATAGTGACTTGTGTGACTTTCATAGTTCACCTTCTTTAGGAAATAAAAATATATTGTAACTTTTATTGATGATTTTTCAAGGTTTTGTTACATATATTTTTTATTTACTAAAGATGAAGCACTAGAAAAGTTTAAGACCTTTAAAATCGAAGTGGAACTCCAACTTAATCAAAAGATTAAAAGACTTCGAACGGATAGGGGTGGTGAATATTATAATCCAAGTTATTTTAGTTCCATTGGTGTAATTCATGAAACAACCGCCCCATACTCACCTCAAAGTAATGGTATAGCGGAAAGGAAAAATAGGGTCCTAAAAGAAATGGTTAACACTATGCTTTCTAATTCGGGTCTTAATGACGGTTTTTGGGGTGATGCAATTTTAACTGCATGTTACATTTTAAATCGAGTTCCTAATAAAAGGAATAAGACTACCCCTTATGAACTTTGGTGTAATAAAAAGCCTAATCTCAATTACCTTAAGGTATGGGGTTGTAGGGCAATTGTCAAATTGACGGAACCTAAAAGGAAAACTTTAGGTGAAAAAGGAATTGATTGCATTTTTATAGGCTATGCGGTACATAGCAAAGCCTATAGGTTTTATGTCATTGAGCCCAATGACTTTGTCTCTATTCACTCCGTAATAGAGTCAAGGGATGCAATATTTGATGAGACTAGATTCTCATCGATTCCTAGACCAAAGGACATGATACCTAGTACTAGTTCCAATGTTGTAGATGACATTGCAAATGATCATGATACTACAACACCGGAAATTAGGAAAAGTAAACGAATTAGAAAAGAGAAATCTTTTGGACCGGATTTTCAACTATATTTAGTTGAAGGGTCAAGGGAGTCAATTTCGACTCAAATTTCATATTGTTACAATATGGAGGAGGATCCTAGGTCCTTTGATGAGGCTATGAAGTCTCATGATTCTGCTTTCTGGAAAGAGGCAGTGAATGATGAAATGGATTCTATAATGGGTAATCACACTTGGATTTTAGCTAATTTACCTCCCGGTTGCAAACCCTAGGTTGTAAATGGATTTTTGTAAGGAAAAAGAAAATCGATGGAACCATACTAAAACATAAGGCCCGGTTAGTGGTCCAAGGTTTTAGGCAAAGATATGGTATCGATTACTTTGATACTTATGCTCCAGTAGCTAGAATAGCTACTATTAGACTATTGATAGCATTAGCTGCGATTCATGGTCTAGTAATTCACCAAATGGATGTAAAAACTGCTTTTCTTAATGGTGAATTGGAGGAGGAAGTGTACATGAATCAACCTGAAGGGTTTGTGGTTAAAGGTCAAGAAACTAAAGTTTGTAAATTGGTTAGATCTTTGTATGGTCTTAAACAAGCACCTAAGCAATGGCATCAAAAATTTGATGAAGTTGTGTTGTCTAGTGGGTTCAAAATAAATCAGTCCGATAAGTGTGTATATAGCAAATTTGATAATAACGGTAAAGGAGTTATAATTTGCTTATATGTTGATGATATGCTTATTTTTGGGACTGATTTGGAACAAGTGGAAAAGACCAAAGTCTTCCTTTCCTCTAGCTTCTCCATGAAAGATTTGGGTGAAGCGGATGTTATTCTAGGTATTAGAATAATAAGAGGGAAAGGGTCGTTTTCTTTATCACAATCTCATTATATTGAGAAAGTGGTCAAGAGGTATAATGAGTCAAATTCGACTCATTTTGCTACTCCTATGGATCCTAGTATTCACTTGGTTCCGAGTAGTGGTACTCCAATTTCACAATTGGAGTATGCAAGCTTAATTGGAAGCTTGATGTATGCTATGACTAGCACTCGGCCGGATATAGCCTTTGCTATTGGCAAGCTCAGTAGGTATACTAGTAATCCTAGTATGTTGCATTGGCAAGCATTGAGAAGAGTGTTAAGGTACTTGAATAAGACCTTGGATTATGTCATAACATATAAAGAGAACCTTCTATCTTAGAAGGTTACTCGGATGCTAGTTGGATTCGAATAAGGAAGATTATTCATCCACTAGTGGTTGGGTGTTTCTTCTTGGAGGAGGTGCCATTTCATGGGCTTCCAAGAAGCAAACATGTATAACGGATTCCACTATGGCATCGGAATTCATTGCTTTGGCTTCTTGTTGCCAAGAAGCGGAATGGCTAAGGAATGTGTTGAGTGAGGTGGACTTATGGGTAAACCAATGTCACCTCTTGCTATCCATTGTGATAGTGCATCAACCATAGCTAAAGCATATAGTGAAGTCTACAATGGCAAGTCAAGGCACATTGGAGTTAGACATAGCTATGTGCGGGAAATGATAAGGAATAGTTGTATAACTATTAATTTTGTTCGGTCTAGTTTGAACTTGGCGGATACGTTTACAAAACCGTTGTCAAGGGAACTAGTGAACAAAATGAACAAAGGGATGGGTCTTAAGCCTATTGATCAACCTATGGTGAAGGAAAACTCTATTTGATGTCTAATACAACGTTAGATCTCAAATTCAAGGAGGATAGTACTTCTCTAAGAGGTTGGGAGCACTTGTTTAATACATCCCGAGGTTAGTGCTTGTTGCTACAATGATAAAGAGGTTGAATTTTATTCTTAATAAATCTTTGATAAGGTGCTCAATTGTAGGAGCATGTCCGGAAAGATTTACCTATGTAAGCTAGAAGTTTGGCCGCTTCATCAAGTCTAAGGCTTGACTTGGAATGCTTATGAATGGATATGGACACCAAGGCTTCATAGGTGTCGGAGGTTTTAAGAACCTAGTTTATGTTTGTGTGTATTAGTAACTTCAATAATTTGTAATGGTTATATGATTCAAAGCTCATTATGATCTAAATTATTGTAAAGATTACTTTTACTAAATGGAAATTCAATCGTTAGATATTTCCATGATGCATGAACATGTGTGTTTGCGATTTATAGCAAGTTGAAAAACTTTTCAACATTACCCTATAAATGGGAGGAGGATTGTTGGAACATTTATAGGGTAATGGGTTTGAAACTCATAAGGGTATGTACTAGAAGAGGAGGAGGTCTAGTATGCAAAAGGCTAGAGTGCATCAAGTGGCAAAACGCATTGATAAACCAAGGGAGACAGAAAACTGGCCGCGAGTCGCGACAACCGTCGCGAGTCGCGACCAGTGGCCCGTCGCGAGTCGCGACAGGTCGCGGGTCGCGACCAGCGCCTCGCGACTCGCGAGCTTCTTCGCGAGTCGCGACGTGTCTTCTGCCTTGGAATGCGAAAAGATGCCTTGACGGTTTTATGTCCGTTGTGATGTTATGGCCTCATTTTAATGACCTTTAAGGTCCTTAAATCAGCTGATTAAAGGCCTTTGATGGGTGATTAAAATGGGGGTTATGGTTTAATACTCTAGTCAATGAAAGGTTTATTCTTCCTATATAAACCTTGGGATTCCTATGAGTGGGGGGTTGGAAGAAAATCAGAATTTTCTATTCCATACTCTCTCAAATACTTCTTGCTTAGCTTAAGAGAAAACTTGCAATCTTCTCTTGAGTGTTCTTCACAAACACAAAACACAAAGTTCTTGTTTGATTCACTTAGAAGATCATCTAAGTGGATTGTTCTCTCCATTGTATCTCATTAGTTATTTCGTGTTAACCCGGTGATCCTAGAGGGGCGAAATTAAACTAATAGGAAAGCGTAGTTTCCGTGCCTTGGAGTGGATATCCGGTTCTCTCATTGATCACAAAGTCTAACATTGTTGGGTTCCCTTTTAGCCCATGAAAATGGATTTTAATCCTGTGAAAAAGAGGGCATAAAAAATTGTTTGAGTTGAAGATCGACTAATCTTTACGAGTGTGTGGAAGTCGTACTCAACGCAGAGACGATTTCCAAAGTTGTAGTAGTGGATGTGATCAAATTTGCAAGACTAAGTCAAATAGAGTTTATGGAGAGAAGTGCCTCATTCATTCATTGAAGGTTGATGAGAAGTGCATCAATAAATTTGAAGATGATAATGAGAATAAGTGCATTACTTTAGGAAGAGAAGTGCTTCCGTGTTAGTGAAGAGAAGTGCTCCATGAAGATAAAAAAAATGAAGGTCCATCATGTGGGAAGAATTACCAAGAATCAAGATTGTGACATAATATTTAATGTTGGCTCCTACAAATTTTGGAGCAAAGGGGTGTGTTGGATTATGCTCCAAAATTAGTCAAATAGTTTTCCTAATAGTTAGAATTAGTTGCTAATAATTAGTTAGTGGGTTAACAAGTAGTGGTCTAGATAATAGTCTAGTTAGTGTGATAACAAGTAGTGGGCTACATAGTGGACATTATTAATAGTACTTTGTATGCCGATTTAAAAGTTGTTCTATTTATTCATTATGTGAGTATGAAAATATATAAAAATGTAGTCTTTTTTAATCCTCTCCAAATTTCTCTCTTTCCTCTAAAAATTTCAACAAAAAGAAGGGTGTTTTAGATAGTAGCTTTCTCTTTCTTTTCCCTCAAAAATTACAAAATTGCCGACCTGATATGCACTATTGAGATTAATTGGTTAGTTTCTTGTGTTATGGGGTGTAATTCGAGGGAACACTTTTTTTTTTAAGAAATATTTTGAGAGAACACTTGTATTAAGGAGTATCAATGAAGAAAATTATGAAAAACAAGTTTTTAACACACTGAATTTTAATTCAGGGGAGTCATTTCTATGGAGTCCATTTCCTTGTTCTGGGAAGTGATGTTACCTTGGGGACATTGTCTTGTTGAGAAAAAAAGAATTCTCCATGATAAAACCCAGTACTTAAGTGCCAGGATGGAGGACATTGAGGGAGAGAACTCCCCTACTCGGGCTCAACGGGGCAAGAAGCGAAAGCGAGATGATGAGCTCATTCACTGGAATGATGAAGGACAGGAGCTAGTAGGTAAAGCCAGGTGTTTCTTATCACAAGATGGTGGTGGATGGAGGAGCTTCTTAAGGAGTGCTAAGATGAGGTGGGATCTTCACAGATTGGTGGATGCTTTGGAAGTCCATGACAAGAAGGGTGATGTGCTGCTTAGAGAAGCGATGTCTGATGCACAGGGACCTTGTCGTGGCTATCATATACCGGTGAAAGCATTGGTCAGCCAAGTAGCATCGAATACTCTGAAGCAACTTCAGCTTCTTTTGGAAGATGATGAGGTTGGAAGGATTGCCATTCATGGGGTAGTCGGAGTTGGTAAGACCTTTTTGATGAAGCACCTGTATAACAGTGCACTAAAGTGGGTTGACAAGTTTGTTCATGTTTTCTGGGTCACTTACCCAGATCAGTTTACTACCATCAAGCGTCTGCAAGACGTTGTTGCTGCAGTTGTGAAGTGTGATTTAACCAGTGATGATGACTTGAATGTAAGGGCTAGAAAATTGTCGGAGACACTTGGAGATCTTGGTAGTTTTGTGCTCTTCTTAGATGGTGTACCAGGTTCTGATTTCTACTTGGACGAGGTAGGAATTCCTGTGTCTGCAGAAGGGAGAAAATGTAAGGTGTTTTTAACTACTAGCTCTACCCTGGAATGTAGATTGTTGGATAATTTTGAAGCTATCAAAGTTGATCATCTTCCAAAGGAACAAGCATACCAGTTGTTCATGCGTGAAGCAAATATAGGGAAAGAACTTATTTCTTCCCTTGGCGGCATTTCTAACTCACTTTCTGATAAGTGTCACGGACTGCCATGTACAGTTGTAAACATAGCTACTCGTATGCGTGGCATAGACGACCCTCGCGAATGGAGAAATGCACTGTTTGAATTAGGACATTTTGGGGATGAATAGCAAATTACTTCCATTTGAGTTGTAACTAGTAATTCGTCAACTCAAGTGTGTGGGTGTGTGCCAGTTAAAAAAAAACTCGAGAGAAAAGTGATGCCTTCCTCTTTTTCTCCTAGCTGAGAAACCTTTCCTATTTTGTCGGATAGGTTAACAAGGAACTGAGTAAACTAGCATTTGTAACGAACGAGTAGCTGAGAGTTTCATTGGGTCATTCGACAGGAGAGTTGAATAGCTGCAGTTGATGAGGATCCTTAGTTGCTATTTTCTCTTCCAGGAATCGGGTTCAACCGAATCGAAAGAAATTTTGCAAATGGAATTTCTTCAAGCTGATAATTTCATATATTCATCTAATCAGATGAGACTTGAGAGCTTTCGCCACAGTAAGTGAAGTAATTTCAAACATACAGCTACAGAAGGCGCTCAACTTCTGGGAAACGAGGCTTAGGGATCAGGATTAAAGTACATAAATTTGAGGATTGCTTTTTGCCAACTTCTCTTTGTAATGGATGGATGAGGGATTTTACATTTGATAAGCCTTTCTATTATATTATGAAAATCAAGTTCATTCACACTTTTCTGTTGCACTCTGATTAATTTCTATAGTCAGCAGTAATATAGGCATCTTATGTTTTCAGTTCTCCCCTGTTTTCATCTGAATGTTTGTAACTCATGGAAGAATTACTTGTGGTTGTTCAGCAAGAACATAAGCATCTTCCCTTGGTTTTACTCCTAGACTACTTGCAGTCGCAGATAGGTGTAGGAGAACGTCATGTATCACTGTAAACATAGCTATTGGTAAAAAAAAATGGCGGTCTGATGGGGGCGGGCATGTCCTTGCACGCCTCCCTCCTCAATTCGACCCTCGTCTCTAAATTCTCAAACCCAAACTTCCATCTCCTTCAAATCTCCCACCTTCGCCCTCAAATTTCAAAAGTATCTGTTATGAGTAACTTGTGATGCTCCGTTGTTTATAGTAAGTGGGTAAATTACTTTTAGGAAAGTGTATCCAATTATACATAGTGGGAAGAACTTATCCGATCACTGATCACTCGCTATATTTTGTTCCTCCTAGTTCTTAACAGCGGCTTGATGTTATAATTGATATGGCTGCGATGTTTGTTTCTTTGGCACTGTCTGGCAGATTGAGCTATCAAATGTTGCTTGTTAATGAAGTCTTTCGAGGCTGTCTTTTTTCTAGCTTACAGGAGCTATTCTGCTAAGTTTGATTGTGAAGGTCTTGATAGATCTTTGATCTCTGAGCATGGTGTCGACATGAACGTTTTGTTTGTGAAAATTCTATTGTGATCCAAGGAGCACAGTACACACGATGCACCCAGTAAATTTGTTTCATTTCCAATGAGTAAATGTTCTATTTCAACAAATGTTCATTTTAAGCATATTTTTCAGCAAAAAAATATGTTCTATTTTTCGTAAAGATTGTTCTATTTTCAATAAGCAAATGTTCTACCTCAACAAATGTTCATTTTAAGCTTGTTTTTCAGTAGAAAATTATGTTCTTGTGAAAATTGTTCCATTCTCGATAAGCAAAGCTTCTATTTTCAAAAATGTTATTTTAAAACTTCTTTTCCACCAAAAAAAATATGTTCTATATTTTTGATAAGCATATGTTTTATTTAAGTAATTGAATTCTAGTAATGTTCCACTTCAAAAATAAAATGTTTATTTTCGTAATTGAATTCTGGTAATGTTCCACTTCAACACCAAAACGTTCTTTTTCATAAATGAATTCAATTAATGTTCCATTTCAACAGTAAAATGTTCGTTTTCGTATTCGTAAATGTTCTATTTTGTATCGTGGGAGCACAATTCTGATTGTACTCTGGGAGCACAATACACGCATTATTTTGTTTGTATGGTGTCAGTTGTTATTTCTGTTGTTACTTCTCGAGTGTTGAGTATATGGGCGGTTCAATTGGTAGGGAGGCTCCGTGCAATAAAGATTATATTGAGCTTTTTATTAATAGAATAAAAGTACAAACATATATCTTTAGGAGCATTACAAAAATTATTAAAGTGTGTAGATTAAAATGAAACGGAGTGAGTAAAATTTATTATAATAGTTAATAAACTCATGGTTTTACCATTACCTTTACGTTAAGGGTTTTACATGATGCTTTGTGTAACCTGAGCTTGTTTATGAAATCCAATAGGAGTTATATTCTACATATGACTTAGTTTGTTATTATTATAAGTAGGAGGTGTCTAATTTCATGGATTAAAAATTCTAAAAATCTCTTTTTTTTCAAATATTTGAAGAGATCATGAGTGATATTTGGACTAGTTTACTATTTGGTTACATATCTTTCATAATTCTCCAACAAAGGCAGAGCATAAATGATATAAAAGTACAAAACCAACAATGAAAAACGTTTTATACAATGAATCAACAACTATTAATATAAAAACTAGTTATTAGGCCCGGGCTATGTCCCGAGTAAGAAAAAATTTAATTTATTAATATAATACTTTATGATAATAACACTAAATACAACTTAGCCGAGTGGTTAAGACTTTAGTATATGTACTTGAGGTCTCAGGATCAAACTCTATATTATGCAATTTCTAATTTTTTTTATTGTATATGGATTACATGAACTAAAACTCCCTAGGAAGAGCGTCACATGAAACATTTTCTTGTTTATGCACGTCTTTTAATATATTTGTACTAGCCTTATATTGCACGCGATGCGTGCGTTAATTTTAAAATAATGTCTTATTATCCCAACTAACAAACGACCACTATGAGCCTTTAAATAAATAAAATGATAAATTATCCTAATCGACCCATAAGACAATTATAAAAGGCAAAAAATGAAAAAAAAAAATGAGAGTGTCCTTTTTTTGGGTATGTTTATGTCAATGTATGCTCTTTGAAATTGTGATTGCAATTGGAAGTTTAGTTAGAAAGAAACTTTGTAAGTTCTTACTTTTTAATTGTTTGAAATTGGTTTACTTAGATTAGTTTAATTTACAATCAAAAATATCTCTTTTTAAGCATTGGCTTATATAATAGATATATAATAGCTCACCCCTTGGCTTATATAATACTATAATTTTTTGCACGCGATGCGTGCTGGAATTTTTTTTCGAAACAGAAACTCGATTTTCTTCGGCATAAGAGTCAAAATTTGAACATTAGACATACGAAGTATAATTGTTTTTAGTTGCAAAATTTGATTGGTTTAGTTTCTGTCACTTAAGTCTCTCACCATTCTTTATTTTTATTTTTTTTTTAACTTTTCAAAGTTAAATTCTATGAACAAAATAGAAATTTATTGAATTTATTTATGATTTCTAATATTATAATTTTTTAGTTGATTTTTGAATTAAGTACAGTACTTCATAAAGTGTAAAGAAAGTAGACACTTTGATTTCAAGTCAATTTTTTCATAGGTTGTAGTTTGTAAGTGAATTTTTAAGTTTTTGCAAAGTTTTCTCGTTTAGTGATTTGCATAACGTAAATTATGCAATTTTATGATTTTAGTTGACTTGTGAGTGATTGTTATAATTATATTTTTGATATTTTTGTTTGAAGCCCCCTTTGATTTTAAGTGAATTTGTAATTTAGAATGGGAAGGAGGTACATAGTCTCTTCATTCGGGGACTCATAGCTCCCCCTTTCCCTTATATAATAGAGATATGTTGTACTTTAATTCTTGAATGATATTTTACATAAACTTTTTACCTTGATAATTAATCGCTATTATATAATAGAAAAAATAGGTCCAAATATATGTAAAAGTTTCATTAATATTAGGAAACACTATAAAAAAGTAAATAATGTTTTTCCTTGTCTAACTTCTAAATTCTGATTTCACTACAAATACACCTCTATTTTTTTTATCATGACCCACCATTAATTGTGAATGGTTCTTGAGAATAGTGATTTGTAAGTAAATTTTTGTAAATGTTTTTGTATGTATTGACGTTCTAGGTTATTAGCTAGTTTTAGTTTGTATGTTAATTTTAAGTTTTAATAAAGTTTCCTGATTATTTGAGTGATTTGTGATTTTTATAACGTGATTTTCTCAATTGTATGGTGATTGTAAAGTTTTCTCTTTTAAGTGATTTGTGAGTGAGTGTTGTAAATTATTTTTGGTAGTTTTATTTGAGTGTCAGATTTGATTTTGACATTTCTTTTGTAATTTAGAAAGAGAAGGGGGGCAAAATAGGCGTTTCAAAATAGGACACCATTGCTCCCCCCGTCCCTTATATAATACTAGAATTTTTTGCACGCGATGCGTGCTTGAATTTTTTCGAACATAAACTCAATTTTCTTCGGCATAAGAGTCAAAAAATTTGAACATTAGACGTACGAAGTATAATTGTTTTTAGTTGCAAAATTTGATTGGTTTAGTTTCTGTCACTTAAGTCTCTCACAATTCTTTTTTTTTTTTTTTAACTTTTCAAAGTTAAATTCTATGAATAAAATAGAAAATTTTTTGAATTTATTTATGATTTCTAATATTATAATTTTTAGTTGATTTTTGAATTAAGTACAATACTTCATAAATTGTAAAGAAAGTAGACACTTCGATTTCAAGTCAATTTTTTCATAGGTTGTAATTTGTAAGGGAATTTTTAAGTTTTTGTAAAGTTTTCTCATTTTAGTGATTTGCATAATGTAAATTATGCAATTTTATGATTTTAGTTGACTTGTGAGTGATTATTATAATTATATTTTTATATTTTTGTTTGAAGTCCCCTTTGATTTGTAAGTGAATTTGTAATTTAGAATGGAAGAGGGTAAGATAGTCTCTTCATTCGGGGACACATAGCTCCTCCTTCCCTTATATAATAGAGATATGTTGTACTTTAATTCTTGAATGATATTTTATATAAACCTTTTTACCTTGATAATTTATCGCTATTATATAATAGAAAAAAATACGTCCAAATATATGTAAAAGTTTCATTATATATAGGAAACACTATAAAAAAGTAAATAATTTTTTTCCTTGTCTAATTTCTAAATTCTGATTTCACTACAAATATACCTCTATTTTTTATCATGACCGACCATCAATTGTGAATGGTTCTTGAGAATAGTGATGTGTAAGTAAATTTTTGTAAATGTTTTTGTATGTATTGATGTTCTAGGTTATTAGTTTTAGTTTGTATATTAATTTGAGGTTTTAATAAAGTTTCCTGATTATTTGAGTGTTTTATGTGATTTTTATTACGTGATTTTCTCAATTGTATGGGTGATTTGTAAAGTTTCTTCTTTTAAGTGATTTGTGAGTAAGTGTTGTAAATTTATTTTTGGTATTTTGATTTTGACATCCCTTTTGTAATTTAGAAAGAGAATGGGGGCAAAATAGGCGTTTCAAAAGAGGACACCATTGCTCCCCCCTTTCCTTATATAATAGAGATTATATATGTATATATATATATATATATATATATATATATATATATATATATAGAAGTGAGTTCATATGAGAATGCCTACTTATATGAGAAATGAGAATGAATTTTACACGCTATAACTCTTATGAATAAGTGATGTAACTCTAATGAAAAAGTGATGTAACTCCAAAAACAAAAGTATATTAGAAACAAAAATTCAAAATTCAAACTTTTTTTTGGCTCCAAAATTTGTTAGGTGGGTATAACTCTAATGAACAAGTGTTGTAACTCTAATTCAATCGTGTGGTTGAGATTCATGCTCATTTCTCATGTAAGGAGCATTCTCATGTGATCTTGCCTCTATATATATATATATATATATATATATATATATATATATATATATATATATATATATATACACACATACATACATACATATATATCATCTTACTTGAATATTTAGAAAAAGAATTACATATCATTGAAAATTTCAGAAAATGTCATTGCGAACATAATAATATTCTGGAAATGCGCGAATATTGTTAATCTAATCATGACCTATTAAGTTATTAGCGTTTTAAATTTATTTTAGTTTTTTTTCTCTCTTGTTTGGAGCTTCTTTTCTGAGTTATCAAAAATTTATTAGATCGTAGTATTGTGTAGTTATAAGCCCATAATCGAATCCTCGCAACCTGTATGATATATGGCACGAAATATATATATTTTTCTTGACTGTGGCTGTGGGAACTGGATATGGTAACATCTTTTTGAGGGAAAAAAAAAGGAGGAATACAGTTTGCCAAATATAGGCAGCTCTTAAATTTAGCAAAGTCAAAAATACAAATACTATTTTATAATTTAGAAAGAGAAGGGGGCAAAATTGGCATTTTAAAAGAGGACACCATTGCTCCCCTTTCCTTATATAATAGAGATAGATAGTATACGGGCCTTTAAATTTTCGATGGCATGTGAACCTTCACTTTGCCATTATGCTCCAGTTTATTTTTGAGAATGATAGCAATATTTGACATGGTAAATCGATGCTTAATTAGATAGTATGACGATGTTACACTTTGTAACTAATATAGGTGATGGTTTTATACTCCTCTACTAAGTACTTGAAGTTGTGCTAACAAGCGTGAATCGGACGGTTGTAAAACTTTCACTCCTTCTCCAAATCAAATAAAGTAAAAAAGAATTGCGCCTGTTTTTTTGTTTTTTTCCGAATTGCAAATAAACCAACCTAATTTATTGATTATCTTGAAACAAATATAATATTGATTTATCAAGTGACTCATAAAAAAGTTGGTTTTAACATGTCAACACCATAGTGATGTTAGAAATGACGATTATTTTCGATTTTTGATCTACTATCACTTCAACCTTTGATGCTCCTTCGATCAAATTATAAACAATGTTAGAGTCCCATTAAAGACACTTTGGAGCATGATCATTTTCCCTTTTTCCATCACTCACACCCATATTTCTTTTTCGAATATGTAACATTAATTTAAGGATGATTATGGTATAGAATTTAGAGGTGATCATGGGCCGGGCCGGGCCGGGTTCGGGCCGGGCCGCGGCCAAAAAAATTTACCCATTGGCCGGGCCGGGCCTAAATTCGGGTCGAATTTTTGTGTCCAAAGCCCGCTATTTCGGCCGGGCTTAGCGGACTTTTGCGGGCCAAAACGGGCCGGGCCAAAAAATAGACTAAAAAGTCGTTTTTAGCTTGCCCAAAGCTCGCCCAAAAAAAAAAAAAAAAACGACCCGGCCCGGCCCTCGGGAAAAATTCTGCCCAAAACCCGGCCCAAAAACGGGCCGGGTCAAAATGATCACCTCTAGTATAGATGAGATTTGATAATCGACTTACTATTTTCTCAAATGAATAGAATTGTGTGCCCATTTAAATAAGTTTGTTCATTTGTGCGAATGAACAAATGTTAACAATCTTAGTATTATGCATTGTTATCAGATGAATGATGTAAAGCTTTAGAGAGAGAGAATTCAGTATTATTGAGAGAGAATAGAATGTATATCTTGAATACAGAAGAATGAGAAAACTAAAGTATTTATACTAGTTATTACAGCTTGTAGAAGAAGCTAATTAGTAACTAATTAACTGGATGTAGTAACAGAATGTAACAACCATAACAGAATTATGTTGAGCTGGACATGAGGAGATTCTTCTGTATTGGCTGAGTTAATTGATCTTCTGCTGAGGTGGATGAGGGAGTCTTAATATCCCCCCTCAAGCTTGGCACTGGTGAAAACATGCCAAGCTTGGAAAGTAAGAGGTTAAACTGAACTGAAGGTAAAACCTTAGTTAAAACATCTGTCAATTAAGCAGAAGTAGGTGTATAAGTTAATGAGATGAGACCTTCCATGAGCTTTTCCCTTGTGAAGTGACAGTCAATGTCAATGTGTTTGGTACGCTCATGGAACACATGGTTCTTGGCTATATGCAGTGCTGACTGGTTATCACAATGGATAGTAACTGGTTATAGAGAAGACACACCCAATTCACCTAACAATCTCACAAGCCAGGTTACTTCAGCTGTAGCATTTATGGCTCTATACTCTGCTTCTGAGGAAGATTTTGAGACTGTTGGTTGTTTCTTGGACTTCCAACTTATAGGAGAAGACCCAAATAATACAACATAGCCAGAAATAGATCTCCTGGAGTCAGGTTAAGACCCCCAATCTGAGTCTGTAAATACCTGAAGAGTGAGATGAGCTGAACCCTTCATCAAGATACCTTGACCAACAGTACAATGTACATATCTAAGCACATGTTTGAGGGCTTGCAGATGTGATGTAGTGGGACTTTGCATAAACTGGGAAAGAGTTTGTACACTGTAGGCTATGTCAGGCCTAATGTTGGTGAGAAAATTGAGCTTCCCAACCAAACATCTATAAACTGTAGGATCTTCCATATAACACCATCATTAGCAGCAAGTTTTAAATTGATAGGAAGAGGAGTCACAGCAGGCTTTGAAAGATCAAAAGCACAAGAATGCAGAAGTTCTTTAGTGAACTTGGCTTGTGTGAGAGTAATGCCTTGAGGTAAGTATGAGACTTCAATGCCTAGAAAGAAACTAAGTCCTCCTAGGTCCTTGATGCTGAAGACTTTGTCTAAATGAGACTTGATGTGATGTATGGTGGTAATATCACTGCCAGTCAAGATGATATCATCCACATACACTGCCACAATAGTAAGAAGATCACCATTATGTTTTAAGAAAAGAGAATAATCATTCTTAGATTGCTTGAAGCCTTACTTTGTGAGTTCAAACACTAATTTGGCAAACCATTGCCTTGAGGCTTGTTTTAACCCATATAAAGACTTTTTGAGTCTACAAACTTGATTAGAAGGATTAGGAAACCCCTCTGGAAGCTTCATATAAACTTCTTCATGGAGATCTCCATGAAGGAAAGCATTGTTCATATCAAGTTGAAAGAGCTTCCAACCTCTATAGGTAGCCAAAGCAACAATACATCTGACTGTAGATAACTTCACAACAGGAGAAAAGGTTTCCTGAAAATCAATACCAAACTGTTGAGTGAACCCTTTTGCCACAAGTCTTGCCTTAAATCTTTCTACCTCCCCTGTAGATTTTAGTTTGATTTTGAACACCCATTTATAGCCTATGGGAGTTTTGCCAGGAGGAAGATCAACTATATCCCAAATATTGTTAGTAGATAAGGCTTGCAGTTCCTTTGTCATGGCATCAATCCATTTAGGATCTTTGGAAGCCTGGGAATAAGTGGTAGGTTCAATCAAATAAGAAGAGTGAGAGAGAAAGATTTTGTGAGAGGAGGGAAGAGAATGAGAGCTGATGAGATTACACCAGTGAGAAGATGGTGTTACAAATATAATCTTGTAGCTAAGTGTGAGTAGTGTGAGATCTGGAAGACTGTCTGAGAGGGATATTAGTGGGAATAGGAGAAGAGGCAGTTGGGGGTGAAGGGGTTGTAGGAGAGGGAGAAGGAGAGAGAGTTTCTGGTGTAGATGTAGGAGAAGAAGTACTGTCAGTGAGTATAGGTGGAGTAGTGTCAGGAAGTATGGGCTGGAAAGGATCAGAGAAAATGTGGTCATTATTGATGATGGGAAGAAAAAATTGAAAAGTGGAGGAGGATTGATGAGAAGAAATATGAAAAGGGAAATGATGTTCATAGAAAACAACATCCCTAGAGATGATATTTTCTTAGTAGTGAGATGGTAAAGTTTATAGGCTTTCTGGTGGGTAGGATAACCAAGAAAAACACAAGCATCAGCTCGTGAATCAAACTTTGATCTTCCATTCTTCAAAGTAGATGCAAAACATAGACAACCAAAGCTTTTGAAGTAAGAGATATCAGGTGTACTGCCATATAACTTCTGAAAAGGAGATTGTTTGTTCAAAGAAGACAAAGGCATTCTGTTGATGATGTGGGCATCACAAAGGATACTTTCTCCCCAAAGATGAAAAGGTAATTGAGCTTGAAAGAATAAAGCTCGAGCAGTTTCAAGTAAATGCCTATGTTTTCTCTCCACAACTCCATTTTGTTGTGGAGAATCAACACAACTTCTCTGGTGAATAATGCCATTAGCCAAGTAAAACTGCAACATAAAACCTTAACACAATTCCTTAGCATTGTCAGTTATAATGCTTTGAATGGAACATTGAAATTGTGTTTGCACATAGGAAGCAAAATTGATCAGAATAGGAACAACATCATATTTAAATTTGAGCAAATGTACCCAAGTGGTCCTTGTAAAATCATCAACTGTAGTGAGAAAAAATCTGCAGCCATTATTAGTTGTATGTACATAGGACCCCATGTATCAACTGAAAAGGCTTACAAGTATGAGAAGAACTAGAATGAAAAGGTAATCTAGTTGTCTTGCCTTGGGACAAATTTGACATAACGAGTTAAAATTCAAATCAGGAAACAAGAGGGCCAATTGAGAAAAGGGCAGATGACCCATCCTTAGATGCCAGAGTTTGACATCATAAGCAGTAGAGGAAGATGTGAGAGAAGTAGGACAGTGAGTAATATCAACAGGTGTTTGAGAAGAATCAGCATCAGCACCCAAAGGGGTGCTTCAACATAGTAAAGTCCTGACTGAAGTTTACTAAGAACTATTGGCTCTGTCAATGAAGGGCCCTGAAGAGTGCAGCAATTAGCAAAGAAAGATACAATACCAGAAAAATCATGACATGATTTAGGAATGGATATTAAATTAAAATGAAAACCAGGAACATAGAGAACTTGATGTAAGGTTATAAAGTCATTCAGGATTATGGTGCCAATGTGTGTTATTTGTATCTTTCTACCATCAGGGACTGTAATGGTATTATCAATGTTATCAAGCACCTTATAAGATTGAAAGAGGGAGAAATCATGACAAATATGATCTGTAGCTCCACTGTCAAGAACCCAGCCACTTTTGCAAAAAATATTGTAACAAAATTTACCTGCAAAGCAAGCAGTGTGTTCATGTGAAGCTTCATGAGAAGTATCTGATTTCTGAGAATTTCCTCCAGAATCAGTCAGCATGTCAAGGAGCTTTTGGTATTTCTCCATAGTAAAACTTAGCTGGATAATGTCTGTAGAGGGAGCAGGATTATGGTTCACATCAACATCAGTAGGGATTTCATCCCCATGAACAGCTGCATCAAACCTCTTCTGTGAAGGCTTGTAGTCTGGTGGACACCCATGGAGCCTGAAACATCTTTCAAGGCTATGGCCAGGGATCTTGCAATGAGTGTAGTAATAATAAGATCCAGCTCTCTTAATACCAGTAATAGGTTTGTTGCCAGAAAAACGTGAAGCATTGTAATTGGAACTAGATGATGGCTTGTAGTTGTTGTTTCTGTTAAAGAATCTCTGTCTCTCAACAACAAATGCCATGGACTCAGATGAGGCATAGCATGCATAATGCTAAGCTCTTCATGTCTTTGTTCTTGAAGGAGAGTTCTGTATGCTTGATTTAAGGGTGGAAGTTCAGGCATCATCAAAATATTGGTTCTCAATTGTTGATGACCTTCCTTTAACTTCATAAGGAAATGAACTAATCTCTGATCTTGTTGTATTTTGTGAAATTTCTGAGTCAAAATCACACTTGCATCCAGTGCATTCACAATAAGGTAGTGGATTAGTAGTGTCTAACTCATCCCATAGTACCTTCATTCTAGTAAAAAACACAACAATATCATCATTTTCTTGTGATCATATGTTAGCTAGATCCTGTTGGATGGAATATAGTTGAGCAGTAGAAGATTGACCAAAACGATCCTCTAGATCCTTCCAAATGTCCCTAGCTGACATCAAATTTAATACACTCTTTGCTGTCATAGCTCCTAAGGATCTTAAAATCCAGCATGTCATCATATTATTACAACGTTCCCATGCTCTGAGTTCTTTGGAACCAGCAGTAGTAGGCTTGGTAAGGCTACCATCAACAAAAACAGACTTTATTCTTGGATGATAAGCTTATGATCATCATCCTCTTCCAATCAGCGTAATCAGTGCCATCAAAAACAGGTGAAACTAATTGAGCAGAAGTATTATCTGATGGATGTAGAAAATAAACACTAGTAGGATCTTGAGTTAACTCAAGAATATTTGTGGTTTCAGGCATCTTGAATAGATTTCAGAAATTTGCAGAAAGTCAGAGAAAGTGAATCAAATCAATCAGATTTAGATGAATGGAATACTCAAAGAATCAGGAGAAAAAGAAATTTCAACAAAGAAGAATCAGATGAACAATGATTGCAGATGAATGAAGAAGAAAATGGATCAAACTGTCAAAATTTGAAATGAATGAGATGAAATTCAGATTTCGGTTGCAAATCAGAATCAGAATTTAGAAGAATCAATCTAAATTTAAGATGAAATTAGGATTTTAAAAAAATCAAAATCAAGTTATAGCAATTACGACAAAATTCAAGATCAGAGAAGTGAGAATTTCAAACCAGTAAGAATTTCAGTGTGAGTCCAGAATGATCAGTTTATCAAGATTGGAGAACAGCAAGCTTTGATACCATGTTAACAATCTTAATTAGTATTATGCTTCATTCATTGTTATCAGATGAATGATGTAAAGCTTTAGAGAGAGAGAGAGAATTCAATATTATTGAGAGCGAGAGAATAAAATGTATATCTTGAATACAGAAGAATGAGAAAACTAGAGTATTTATACTAGTTATTACAGCTTGTAGAAGAAGCTAATTAGTAACTAACTAATTAACTGAATGTAGTAACATAATGTAACAACCATAACAGAATTATGCTGAGTTTGACATGAGGAGAATCTTCTGTATTGGCTGAGTTAATTGATCTTCTGCTGAGGTGGATGAGGGAGTCTTAACAACAAAGTTATTAAATATAGTTAGAATTTTACTTATTAGAGAAATTTTAAATAAACAAAAATAAGCTTGGATGTACCATGCATCTAATTCAAAGATGTCCTAACATTATCTTCAACAATGTTAAAAAAAATCCACAACAATAATTGTCTTTTTTACATGTACTCTAATGGTTATATTTGCCCTTTCAAACTAAAAAAATTCTTATTTTTTGCATACATAATCTTTTGAGAAAATAAGTCCAACACTCTACACATAACAGAGGGAAATTTGACTTTGTCAAAAAGTGGTATAATTTACACCTAAAAGATGAAGTGATCTAAATTATTACTCTAATGAAGTTGCCTCGCAACTACTCTCACGACACAATCCACATCAGTAAAACTCATATCTACATCTTCTTCTTTTTTTTCCTGGACCTATCTACATCTCAATGACCTTAACATTCAACCATGACGCACATAACTCCGTCATTTCTTATTAAATATGATAAAGAAAGAATCAGTGATAACAAACACGACCTTCTCCTCACACCTTTCCACTTCAACTTCAGCATTATAAATACTCGTTCAACCAATCTTTACCTCAAAACTAAACCAAATTTGTGTTTCAACTTTCTAGCTAGAAGAAACTATCAGATTATCACTCTGAAGTCTGAATCTGCCATTTTTACGGTTTTACCGACGGTGCATTCGCAGGGTAAACCATCTTCTTCAATCTACCTTTCGAAACTTCTGTCATTGTTGATCAACACTTTTGTGTTTTTAAGTTGTTGTTTTGCTTTCCCTTTATTGTTTAAGGGATTATGAGAAACATATTCTTGACACATTGAGTTTTATATATTCAGGGGAATCATTTCTATGGAGTTCATCATATTGGCGATGTTACCTGGGAGACATTGTCTTGGAGACAGACAAAGAATTCTCCAAAACAAAACAGACTACTTAAGTGCCAGGATTGAGGACATTGAGGGAGAGATCTCTCCTACTCGGGCTCAACGGGGCACGAAGCGAAAGCCAGATGATGAGCTGAGTCATTGGAGTGTTGAGGGGCAGGAGCTAGTGGGTAAAGCCAAATATGTGTTATCACAAGTTGGTGGTGGATGGAGGGATTTCTTCAAGGGTGTTAAGATGAGATGCGATGTTGACAGAATAGTTGATGCTTTAGATGTCCATGACAAAAAAGGTGATGTGCTGTTTAAACAAGCGATGTCTGATGCACAGGGACCTTGTCATGGCTATCATATACCGGTGAAAGCATTAGTCGGTCAGGTAGCTTCGACTACTCTGAGGCGACTTGAGGTTCTTTTACTAGAAGATGATAAGGTTGGAAGGATTGCCATTCATGGGGTAGAAGGAGTTGGTAAGACCTTTTTGATGAAGCACTTGTATAACAGTGCACTAAAGTGGGTTCATAAGTTTGATCATGTTATTTGGATCACTTTCCCAGATCAGTTTTCTATCAAGCGTCTGCAGGATGCTATTGCTGCAGCTGTAAAGTGTGATCTTGCTTGTGATGATGACTTAGACTTAAGGGCTAGAAAACTGTCGCGGACACTCGAAGATCTTGTTAGTTTTGTACTTTTCTTAGATGGTGTAACAGGAGATGAGTTCACTTTGGACCAGGTAGGAATTCCTGTTCCTGCAGAAGGGAGCAAGTATAAGGTGGTATTAACTACGAGCTCTACTTTGGAACGGAGCTTGTTGGATAGTTTTGAAGTAGTCGTAGTTGATCCTCTTGAAGAGGAAGAAGCATTCGAGCTATTCATGCTTGAAGCAAGAATTGATCTGGCGTTTGCTGCTTCCCTCGGGGACACTCCTAGACTACTTGCAGAGAGGTGCTGTAGAATGCCACGATTGATTGTAGATGTAGCTACACGTATGTGTGGCATAGATGACCCTCATGAATGGAGATATGCACTATATGAATCAATGTGTCTAGGGGATACTCAAATTGACGGGGTGTATCATCAACTCGATTGGTGACAGTAAAAAAAGAACATGAAAGATATGGTTCTGAGGAGACTAGAAAGATCTGAAGTTTTGAACAGAACAGTTTTTGTAAGGACAAATAGCTAAGGGTTATATTAGGTCAGTGAGAGGACAGAGTAATGGGAATAGATAAAATAAATGCTATAGCCGAGGATTTCATTCAATCTGATGTAATGAAACTTGAAGTCAAAGGCGCTATTTTCAGAAGGATGATCCATGATCAGTGATATTTGTGACAGTAATAATAATAATTATAATAATAATAGAAATAAGCAGGGGTACAATCTGAAACATGTGTTCTTACACAATAGAAGTACTTATTATTCTTAATCTCATATTCTCTGCAACAATAAGTTGTCCAGCATATTACGCCTAGAATCATACAAGAACTTATTACGCGACTAATGGACTAAAATTTAGCTGCTGTCCAGCTTAAAGAAAGATATGAACTAACCCTTCAGTAGATAAGCAACGACTTAAACAAATAACTCAAGAGTAATCAAATGATGCTTCCATAAGATCGAAAATGGCAGCCAAATGAGCTAACCCCTTAATAGATCAGCAACTGACTTAAACAAATAACTCAAGACTAATCATATGAGGCTCCCGTAGGATTGGAAATGGCAGGCCGAATGATGGCGCTTAATTGGTTACTGGTGTGCTTCTTCTTTCAGCATCAAAATGAACGTCTACCAGACCTGTTATACCAGCAGTTATTTTTTGACCTGGTTTCACTGGCCCAATACCTTCTGGGGTGCCTGCACAACGTAATCAGTATCCAGAAGCTTCAGTTTCACATACGTTTTGTCCTAAAGCTAGGATATCAGCATAAATGAATGGAGTAGATTGCATCAAAAAGCCATGCTTCTATTTGTTTGTAAGCATTTACAGGTATTCAGTGAGTTTGGCATAACCAAATTATATAGTTCAACTGATTCCTATCTTTTGGGACCAAGGCTTTGGTATTCTTGTTCTTTTATTGAGATAAATTTGGTGATTCAAGTATAGTAGGAGTATTGAATTCTACACCAGGTCTACACACAAGTTGGCTCGTATTGACAAACAATCTAACGACAGGCCAAGAAATTTGAAGCCTTTTTTTTTTCCAGGCCTCCAGGGGTGTGTAGAGAGCCACATAGTGCAATGATGTAAATGAAATTTGATTCGGTTACCAGTATACTACACCCATAAGACTTTACCAACTAAGGTAGCTAACATTCACAGAAGTCCGAAGAGATGCAAAAATGCAGTAATGATCCAAGGAAAAGAAACACGATCAACTTTCAACAAATAAGGCTGCAGAGCAACACATACCAGTTAGGATGACATCTCCTTCTAGAAGTGTCATGAAAGAACTTATGTGGCTGATGAGGTATGGAATCCTGAATATCATATCGTTTGTAGATCCTTTCTGCTTTAAGTCTTCATCAACCTGATTGTCACATAAACTAGCTTACTTCTTCATCTTTGTTGAACAGTCATAATATATAGTATACAAGATGCATATCATAGTTAAGTTCATTAATCACCCACCTTTAGCCACAGCTCCAAGTCATGAGGATTAGGCACTGCAGATTTTGGAATCTGGGAAGAATTAACAAACCAAGAAATAAGTAAATAATCCAACCATAATCTATCCTGTCTCTTTAACAAATTGGGAAGACGAAATCAAGTTGGAAAACATAGGATGACTAAAATCATATAAGTATAATTACCATTTCACTTATGGGTGTAAAGGTGTCCAGTCCTTTAGACAATAGCCAGGGAAGTCCTGAAGACTAGTAGAAGAGAAACAAGGAACACAATGTCATGTCATCATGTTAGTAAATTTGTCATTAAGCTCTTTTACAGAATTTATGCCAGGAGCCCAATTTCAATTAGTTTTCACTAAATATATCTGATAATAAACTCAAAATTTAGGATCAATCTTTTACTTTTTGGTTGATGGGTAGTTTTTCAGGTCTCGCGAGGACTGCCAAGTTAATCCCCTAGATTAACCAAGCAAATCATATCCAACTTAAGATGTTGAATTAAGGTTCTATAAATCATTTCAAATGCATATAATTTTCGATATGATCATGAATATGCCACTTGATATACTTTGCTTGGTTAATCTAGGCAATCAACTCTGCATTACCCTGAATCATCCAGCCTAATAACATAATGTGTATAGACTAAGCAAATCACCTTGATGGTTGCTTGGAGTTCCTTTGCTGTCATATCAAGTCCTAAAGCATAACCTGAGAAGTCAAGATCACCACACACTTAATTTTCAGTACAGAATACGAACGAACATAATTCTAAAGAAAGCAATTAATCCAGCACTTCCTTCCATCATACACACACAAAAAGAAGAAAAATCAACACAGAATTATGATTGAAAAAGTAATCCAAGGCATAAAAAAGACCTGCAACATAATCCAAGGCCTCGGATTCAGGGACATCGCGAGCTTTCTTGCCTATAACAACAGCAAGCTCGGCTTCATACCATACATGCTCCATTGAAGCTGGGATTTCAATAGTTCCTCCATTGGCCAAGTATGATGATGTTGGCTTCAAGAACAACACTGGCTCCTGTACATTAATACATACATTCAATAGCTAGCTAGTAGCCTAGGACGAAGAACGCATTTTTGCTATGCTACTAATATTTATTAATACCGTCTAGAGTCCAACTTGACTCGAATCTGGATTAGTTGAAGTCTAGTAGACTCGGAAACTAAAAGATAAAAAGAAAGAAAAGAACCTTGGGCATTGGGGCAGGATTTTTATCAACATAGTTACGACCAACACCAATGATTTTGGTCCCTTTCTCAATTAAATTGGACATGATCTTACTTTGTGCTAGCTCCCTCTTCTTTGTTAGCTCTTTAGCTTTAGAACAAGTGAAGTAGAGTAATAACTATAGTAATAGTAACTTCTATATGATTGGTGTGATACCTTTTTTTTTAATCTTAGTTTATTTATATATACGTGATGGAGTAACCAACAGAACATTGACAGCTCATTCCAGCTGAAATTGTAGAACAAAAGGTTATCACATGTTCATATTATATTTTAATGTTGTGGGGTTAGGTAAGATTTCAGGAAATTGCTCGTCTTTGGCTATTATTGAAGATGTAGATCGGAGTTTGGCACGTTATTATTGGTGGTAGTTGATGTAAGTCATATGGTGCCTTTCGTATTTTTTGGCCACATACTTTAGGAAATGAGATGCGATCTTAGTGATAGATATGAAGACAAACTTATTGCTACACTACAAAACTGATATGCATCAAACAAGTATATAACTTCACTCTTATGCTTTTAGGAGGGCTACTAGTTGTTATGCAATGGTGTCAATGGAAATTTTTAGGATATATTTTATTCAATGAACTAATCTAATCTTACGTGGACCTGATTCATACTAAGTATTATTGTTAACATAGTGATTTTTTTTCTTCATATAGTCATTTTTTACAATATAATATTACACTAATCAACCATTATGTAACATAGCGATAATTTTTGTTTTCATACAATCAGCCTCTCTTACATGGGTTTATTGTAATAAAGTTGCAATTTATAAGTAATATTCTTTTGTCTCATAGTCACCCTTTACAATCTATAGGCTATAGCTAGTTAGATATTCCTCTTTTATATACTTCCTCCGTTCCGTTTTAAATGAAACGTTTGCTTTTCCACGCAACCCAACGCGCTTCTTTAGTCATTAATATCTATAGTTGTGTACGCGTAAAAAATATAAAAAAGTTATAATTTGATAGTATGCATCGAGACGAATCTAACAAGATCCCACTTGACTATGTTTTTTTTTTATATAATAGCGATAAATTGGAGTCAAAATTGATCAATGAATAGTGTCATTTCATCCAATGTTTCATTTAAAACAGAACGGAGGAAGTATATTGTTTTCTAATATAGTGACCAATTTTTTTTAGTGTGGATCAAGTTCATGTAAGTTTTTTATCACTAAGAAAGTGTTAGTTACAATTTCAAGTATCACCCTTGGAAGTCTCTCTCCTCTCTCGAAACTTCTTCCCTCAATTCGCCCCCCTCAAAGCTTCAGCATCTAGGTCGCCGGCGGCCAAATCTGCCCACTGGTCTGGTCGCCGGGGGCCAAATCTGCCCACTGGTCTGGTCGCCGGCGAGCTACCAACTACGCCGATCTTTAGCGTAATTTGGTGTGCAATAGTCTTTCGTGTCGCGTGTCTCTTCGGACGGTGAGCGTCGAAATCTCCTCGACAGTGTCCGATCGGTGCTTAGTGTCAGTGTAGGAGCCTTTCTACCGTGGTAGACCTCCGTTTATCGGTGTACCGATCTCAGGTGTGCTCTTTCTAAATTTTGTATTCCTTTTTACAAGTTGTTGGAGTCTCTCTGTTTATTAGGTTCTGATTTTCAAATCTGGTTTTTTAGATATGTTTTCTTTAGAAGATTGTGAGAGGTTGAAGGGAGAGCTCCATGAGCTTCTCAATAAGGGCTATAATTTAAGTCCAGATAATAATGAGTTTCTGAGTTATGTTTCTAATTTAGACAGCCCTAAGACTTCATTGGAGCTAGTTAAGTCATGGAAAGAAGAAGGAAGCTCCCATTTCAGTCAGGGAGATATTGATGATGCATTAGAATATTATGGTTTTGCTAGAGTGATGCTTAGCTTAATTGTTTTGGATGAAGAACATATTGGAGACTTTTGTGAATTATCTTTCTACATCTTGTTGAATCTAGCTGCTTGTTTACTAAAAAAAAAATGAATTCGATCAAGTTGGTCTTCTTTGTTCTATTGTTCTAAGTTTTGACCCGTGCAATGCGAAGGCCTTATTTAATTAGAAGAGCTAAAGCATGGGTAGGGATGGGAAGGTGTGATTTAGCTTATTGAGATTTACTGCAAGCCTTTAAAATTGACCTATTAAATAAGGAGATTGCGAAGAAACTACATGAAGTTAAGAGTTCATTTGATCAGCAGAAGGATTGTCCAATTGGATTAGGGGTGGTGCCACTGCCACCAAGGAAAAATATGAAGGAGAAACATCAGGAAGAAGGGGAATGTTCTTCTAAGGTGATGGAAGGGGCAAATAGAGAGGATTTAAACTTGTTGCAGGTTAAAGGAGATAAGGGTCAAGTTGTTGGTGAAGATCATGATATTGAAATGGAGTGTGTTAACAAGTGTGTGAGTGGTTCCGAATCTGAAAAACCAAATCAGGCGGAGCCAAGATATCGGTTTATTGACCGAAGAAGGTCGGGCTCCTCATTACAATTGTCCAATAATATTATTCAAAATCACTGAGGCAAGGGAAATCATTGCAATTGTATAATCCAACATCAGGGTCATACATGGTAGTTCGTGTTCGAGTTGCTAATTTCACAAAGGAGGACACCAAGGGGAAAACCGTAATGCAAGGCGGACCTGTGAGTGAGCATAGTCGCCGTAATAAAGGGGGTGAAGTCGATAATCCTAACTTAGCTCACCAGGAAAGTGTAGATTTCTTGATGGAAAGCGAGGTGGCCAAGTTTACAAGTGTTATTGGAAAGGAGATAGCAGCTAATAGGCCCCAGCTGTCCCAGATGAGTCCAGTTGTTTCATCCAGTTTTCCAGCTAGTGGGGGTATTTCATTATCCTCCAAGGAAACTCAAGGACGAGGAAAGCGTAGCAAAGCCCAATCACAGTTTGGGAATTTCAGGAGAACCCTGAAAACTAGTAGTAAGGAAAGGTCCAGTTTTCTTCCTAAGTTTGATGTTATTGGCAAGTTGCATGCATGAATGAAGAGGAAATCTGGTTTCATTGATGATCCTTCCCAAAGCTCAAGGAAAAAACTAGCTTCAAGTTCTTGTGTTTCTAACAATAAGTTAGATGTTCATAATGCGTCAAGTCCTTGTTTGAAGTTGGATGTTCTTAGTAAGTCATGTTAGTAATGTGTTAAGTCCTAGTCTGATGTCGTCTAATAGTGAGTTGAAGGATGAGCTTGATAGTCTATGTATTGCGAGTCCGCAAATAATCAAAGCCCACAACCTAGTCATAGAAGCTAGGCAGATGGGCTCACTTGTAATTTAATATTTTTTATCGATGTATGCTCTTGCTGTAAAAAAAAAAGTGTTAGTTATGTCCACATGTAGGGGAGATACATATTTATTAGGTTCTCTTTGCAAAGACTCTAATCTTGAGGACTTTTAGAGGGGCAATTACCTAGGGTCCAAGTTTGAAAGGGGCCCAATCTTTCAGGTTTTGAAATAGTTATAGGAAAAAATATAATTTAGTGATAAAGAAAAAAGAAAATTATGTTTTTTTCAATCTTCACAAGCGAAAATATTTTTGACTTCAACCCATCCAAACTCTTCTTCTAATTCCCAAATTTATCACTAACCACCATCAAACTCATGGATAATTCCAATATTTTCCAAAAAAATATATGAGTTGTTTGAACAAATAATATTTTTGGTAACTTTATTACTCCCTCCGTCCCATAATATAGTGCTTACATTCTATTTTGGATGTCCCAAAATATTGTGCCTTTTCTATTTTTTATCAACTGTTTAGACTAAATTATCCCCAACTTCTACACAAACTTTCCAAAATATTCATACATTTCTTTCAAAATGTGTACTCCTATCTATTGCATTGCACCATTCCAAGGAATTTTTTTTTTTTTTTGAGTTTCTTTTAAGGAAAACGAAAATAAAAAAGCTATTCCAAGACAAAAGTACTTCATTAAATATTTTTTTCTTAGAGTCCTACTACTCTCTTCATTCTCCTTAATTCTCATGAAAAAAAAGAAGTAACCACTATATTATGGGACGAAGGGAATAGTAAAAATGTATCCACTTAACCAACAGATTATTTTTATAGAATTACTATTATTTGTTGTTATTTTTTCTATTACACATTGTAACTTTTTTTAAAAAAAGGCTCCATTCCACTATTTTGCCTTAAACCCCGAAAAGATCAGGATCGGGGATGACAGAGTACATATTACAGAAAAAGGGGGGCGGGTTGGAGGATGTATCAAGGAATCTCAATAGTAATCTTTTAAAACGAGTTTCTGAAGTTAGTTACTTTTACTGTTTACATAATATTTCAGGTTGAATCAAGTGGGAGTTTGTTGTAGTATATATATAGTTGGGAGTACTCTTATTTCGTATTCAAAGCTTTTTAGGCCACCTAAATCTGGACAAAATTGTTAAACGTTGCTATCTTGAAACCATTTTCTTTGTCAAAACTCAAAAGTTGATATACATAGAATTTCTATAGTTTGATTCGCTCTACATTTGTTTGATCAACCATTTTTGAGCTCATTTATAATCCATTTCGAGTAGGAGCAAGGCAAAGACGAAAAGAAGCTGAAGCAATTGTTAACCAAATAATTACAAACTCAGAGAAATGCATTTCAGTCTTTGATGTACAACAGGAAACAGGAAACAGAAGAGCTAAATATATACAACAGTTCATGTAGTGATCGGAACAACACGAAACTGATTAGCAACAACATTTCTAAGTTTACCCATCAAATGATTGGATTTAGAGCTGTTGCTACGCGCAAATTTGGTTATATTAGGCTGGAATAAGAACAAAGAGTTAAGCATAGCTTCCAAGCTTGATGCAGAGTACTTAACATATTTACTGGGACTAGAACCATACTCCACCAAGTAACTGTAGTTGTGAATATAAGACCGATAAGTAGGAATAACTGCATGAACTATAAGTTGGCATGCCTTCTCTCTCAATGCATTATCCGTCACCACCCACTCAGATTGATTCTTATAAATTTCTTCAAATGTGTCATTGAATTCTCGAAGTCTTTTCTTCACCAATTCTTGAGTACTTGTTCTTCCAGGGGAGAATAATATTAAGTCATCTTCACTTAGAATTGTCGGAAGCTTTCCCCAGCTATTTTTTAAGTAAGATTCAGCATAGTTTCGTATCTTTTGCTTATACCCGCTTAGCAACTTTTCTCCCATGACATCGCCAAAAACTGTTCCCTGCAAGAATTCATACAGGTGTATGTAATTGTTCATCAGAAAAAAGTAGGACAAGGCAGTGTCCTCAAAGGTCTTTGACCATGTCTCTAAGTTAACTTCCAAGGAATTGAGTATGTTTCGGAATTCTTCTCTTAGAATCCCCTTGTGGGTTTTTTTCGTATGCCAAATTTGATGAATTGAGAGGACTTGTGAGAGCTTCAGCCTGTATTCGTCCTTAAGGAGCATGAGACAGTAATTAGTGACAAAGGTCACCAACCGAGGCACACTACCATCTGATGGGGGCATCATGTTGTACCTTTGAACCTCTACTTGAAGGGATAGTTCCTTGAATATCTCACACGCTCCATCAACTACCCGTTTGATGAGGTCTCTCGTAAGATGTTGGATCTCCAGGCATGCTTTTGAGCCAAAGAGTGTGTTGAAGTCTACCCTAAGGTTGTCCAAGATTGCAAATATGTCTAGCAACTTCAGAAGCTTAATTGCATCTTTTTTGGCCTCAGTAACTCTAGTACCAAATCCAAGAAGTTCTAAGAACCCTGATTGAGCTGTGATTTTCGCAAAGCATCCAAGAGAACTCTCCAAGCCAAACTTCTCAAAAACGCTCTTGCAGAGCTCGCACTCTGGTTGAAGTATATGTTTCACAGCAAATTCCATATGCTTCCCCCATTGAATTGTATGCTCTTCAAATTTCTGTATAGAATCTGATTCAGAAATTTCTATTTCAAGGTAGCTCAAATTAAGCTCTTGTAAAGCTGCCCGTGCATTTGAGCTCCTCGCATCTACAAAGATAGTCATGCAATTCTCAAGCCTATCATTAGCTTTTAACCTCTCAATGATGGTTTGAACTTGGGAGTTACGAGGATTATCCTTGACCAGCTGCCTGAACCCGAGCTCTACTTTGTTCAATGACTCAGTTAGAAGTCCTCCGTTGAGCCTAGCATGAGCCTCCATAGCCTTCATCTCCAAGAGAATCCTCAAGGATTTCTTCACATTTAATATGTACTTATCATCAGCCATTACATTTTCGTCTAAGAGCTTCACCATATCCTCCATCCACTGCACTGCTAACCCACAATTGTCAGACAAAAACACCAACGCCTCTTCAAGTTGCTTCACTACTGACAAGTAACCTACAATATCACCACCAGTAGGCCCAGCCATTAGTGACAACTCAAGCCCACGGACAGAATCATATATCTTCAGAACTGCTGCTACGGGTCCAAAGGCTCTGTCGGCATGCTCTCTTATCGCACAAAGGGTTGATTTTCTGGTGTAAGTAGAGCGAAGCTCAGTTGATAACAACGGCAAGTTTTTGTTTATTTTTTGTAATGTTGACTTAGTTTCATCAATGTGAGAGGCTACAGATTTTGATTTCTCAAGACTGTCTCTTAGGCACTGTCGTGCAGCTAAGAGCTTGTCCATGTTACTGGCAGCCACTGCCTGTAGTAATCAGCAAAGAAACCATAAAAACCGATGTTTTTGAGTTAAGCTAATGACTTTTAAAATATATGCATACATATAAGCAAAACTCCAAGTTAATTGATCATTAATTAACTAAGTTGTCCTTGAAGCTGGGAGTTGAGAAATCAGTATCTACTATCTTCACCAAACATTACCAAATAGTAAGTCAGAATAAGAGGGGAATTACCAACAGATTCTTAACAAACAAGTCCTTGCTTTTAGGGCAAGTTTTTCACTCAACTTCAACCAACCCATTTACTTCAGTTTTGTGAAAATCGCAAAAGAAATTAAAGAATCAGAAGACTTGTAAGATTTACTTATGATGTTATCAGCAAATCTTGAATAAGGACTTGCACAAGTACAGTATGATGATGATTTTGGATAAAATATCAAGTTTCATGGATAATACCTAAACTATAACATAACTACAAGTAATATAAAAGATTTTGAGTTTTGACTATACTTTTATGGCAAGTTATTTTGACTAATTGGTTTTGTTCTTTGCTTTTGTCTCTAGCATGGCAGTAAAACTGATGCACCAATTTTTTGGAGCCACGCATTGCAGCAGGACGGTACCCCCAACCACTGGAAGATGATCAAAGCAGCAGCAACAAATTCGTAGTTTTCTAAATCTATGTGCTCAGGGTCTTAAAATTTGTCATTAATTCCTTTATTTTCCCGCTTAATATCCTCATTGCGCAAATTCGTACATTTTTTTAGTGGTGAGAGGAGAAAATAGGTTAAACCATGCACAATTATTGAATTTCATAATTCAATTTCACCATATTTTTTCAAGTTTTTCTTTGTGGGGATATACCAACCTAAATTTAAGTATTATTTAAAAGTACCCATAATACTATTTCTAGCGAGAAAGTCAAATTTTCGATCTTTGACTTACTTAATTACTCTTTTCATAATGTGTGATATTCAATTGCTTCTATTACAATCATTACCCTCCAACTTCCTCACTATCACTTTGTCTCTCTCCGAGTTCCTACCAAGTCAGTCCGAAAATTTGACTTTCTTGACGGAAATAATATTTTTGATACCTTTTAACAAAACTTAAATTTAGGTTGCTATATCCCTACACAAATAAAGTTAGTAAGATATATCCCCACAAAATGCCCTGTTACTCTGGTATACCCCGCAAAAAACTCCATTTTCAGTCCAGATTTCCTAAAAATGGTCACTGAATACCTAATTGCTCCTATATATTCCATAAACATTAAAAATGATATAAAAAAAATTGCCCAATATGAATATTCATGCATGATGTATGATCCATCATTCCACGGAAACGGGTAAGTACTAAGTAGCAGATGCATCTTGGGCTCAAATTCATATACATCACATATTGACAACGTGAAAAAAAATCCAGCATCAAACCTGATTTTAATTTCGGCACAACAAAATAATTGTTGCTTTAATCGTGAGAAAGGGGTACAACCTCAAATGAACAACTTTTCGGTAAAAAAAAGTTTCAAAATTTACTGTGAGATGAGGCCAAATGATGTCTCTCACGGTGATCTGCAACACAAAGTTTGATCACGTTTCATAAGATTGGCTGGACACAATGATGCAGATGCTGTTGATAAAAAAAAAAAAAAAAAAAAAAAAAAAAAAAAAAAGGAGGTAGTAATGAAGATATAAGGATTGAACAACAGCTAGTCATATAACCTCGAGAAAGAGGTCTACATTTACAGTATTCCTCAGCCAAAAGCACAAAATGAGGGAAACATAAGGCATACATCTCAAGAGTTACAGAAATGAACATCCGCTTTAAGCTAACTTTCCGAAAATGGAAAACTGAAAATACAAAAATTAGCACTATGAAAGTAACAAATCTGCCCCTCTTAAAAAACAAATGCGTATAAGGATATGCAATGGTCATGCCAAGTAGCATCAAGACACAATGAATAATGGTGAAGCGATAAACAGGGAAACTCCTATGATGCAACAATGAATCAAGCAGCTCCCTTCTGTTTGAGCGTTATCTTATCCCCAAGACTGAGGGCAATCCCTTGTGTTTTACTCCTTATTCTGATGTAACCGCTGAGCTTGCCATCTGATTGTTTCTCGACACTCACGTTCACCAAAGCATCCTCACCAAAGACACTTTTAGCATACAGGTTTGCCGCAAGGAAACCACATTCTCCTTCCAATGCCGATCTGGTAAAGAATATAAGAAGTGGTATACATCAAAAATCATGGACATATGAATCCATTAATACAAGGAACTCGGTTGTATCACATGACTTACAGTGGAGTAAGACATTTCATGTTCGTTGACTTAATGATGTGGTCTAAAAATTCCTTTTCGCCTTGAATAACAGTATTCACAGCAACCTGACGAAAAATCAAAGTTACAGAAGCCTGGATAGAATAATACCCTGGACCCTCGATGGCTATCACAAGCAAACTGGGGGATATGAATCAAGACTCAGAATAAAAAGGAGAGTTTTGGAAAATGCAAATGTCAAAGCACGAATCAAACACTTGGTGAACCAGTGAATATTCAATCAAAATTGTAACAATCAGAGCATAATCAATCAAAACCATGGCAATGACAGTCGAAGCAACCAAGATATCAACTTTCAACTTTCTAATTTCGTATAGAGGTAGAGTTACAATAGGAAATCTTGATTATCAAGGTAGCGTTAAGTTCTGACTGTTACAAACTCATCAAAAGACCTGCGTGAATCCAGCAAAAATTTTAAAAATTAGGGGGGGGGGGGGGGGGGGGGGGGGATGAATACATAGTTAAGAATAACCTATGTTGCTATGAGCCTACGACTCTCCATTTCATCTCAGGTACCCAAGTCAAATGCTCAACACCCATAGGCATTAGCACTTCCTAACATTCAAAAGTTTCATTAACACCTGTACTCATACAGATGTCTGACACTAGCAGGCACTAGCAAGTCAGAGCGACAGACTAACATGCTTGACACATGAAAAAAGGAAACCACTCCACTCTGCAATCAAGTGAAACCATACTGGATATAGCAAGCAAACATCATCATCTAAATTCTAAAGGTAGGAACTATGAAGCATATATCGAAGACCTATAAATTCAACCATATTAAATTTCAACACTGATTGTAAAAGAACATATGGAAGCAGACCACTGCAGATATCAAAAAAGGACAAATATTATTATAACAAAGCTTTGTTTGCAAGACAGCAATAGAACAATCAAACAGTCTGACGTAATTACTTTTAGGATCACATGAAATCACAGGAAACACAGAACAAGAATAACCCCCTTTCATGATATTGTCAAGCAACATTCTAACACACAGCAAGCAAACCAGACGTCTTCATATTAAACATATGAACATATGACATACCTTGTTTTCCCATTCAAACTCGGCCCACATAGATCTGAATGCAACATCAGCACAGGTTGCAGGAGAAATGTAATCCATAATATCAATGTGGATGTCATTGAGCACAACAACATTGCGTTCAAGCACATTTGAAGTCTCATACACAATATTTCCAAATATGACTCCCGTTTCAGTAGAGGAGACCTTAATGTTAGCCCTAATTTGTTTGCTTGACTCTGGTGCCAGAGTATAGTTTTGTGGACGCTCCACAAGTTTAAGGTCACCCATGGTTGCCAATTCCAAGCATAGGTTTTGCAGGGTTTCCTTTGTTCTGTTTATAACAGTAACATCAAGAACAATGTCATAATGATGAACTGTCACATAAGCCTCAGCATAAACAGGGTCACTAAATCCTGTGAGCTGAAGAATACGGTTGAGTTTATTCACGTCATCATTGTCCTTGGTAAATTCCCCAGTTGCACGTTTAAGATCATCTTGAACCTCATCCTCCAATTCCAGCTGGCTCATGCCCTGGAAAGTAACAGGCATTATTAGATGCAAAGCAACTTTCAATATGGAATTTCAAAATGGAAAGCTAAAGGTGGTCTATGATCATTATGATCTGCAAAAAGTTTTATCTGCATCAAGGATATTTAGAGGCAGCACTGGTTTGAGCCAACACACAGAATATCTTCATTTGCAATTGAACACTCAAAACTACAGTCTACAAGAACAGTAAGGCCTAGCAAAAAGCAGAAAAGAAGATAACGATAAATCAACAATATTGATAATCAAAACTTACACAGAAACACTAATGGTTTCACAAAGTAATAAAAAAACAGTTTATGAAGGTGAAGGAGGATCTAATGCAACATTCACACCAGCACTTAGTCATAACCGACACTAATAGAATGAAAATATGAAATAGGGACCCTTTCATTATAACTGAAAAAGCAGCTAATAGTCAGCTCTCCTTTGTGCTAAACTCATTTACTATATGCAGATTGAAGAAATACTAGCACGTCATAAAAAAAATCTTTCTTAACAAGAACATAAATTCCACTATTCTCTAATGCATAAAAAAAGGATTTTCACACTAACCTTCCTGCTCTTCAAATGATAGAAGTCAATCAGATCATCAGGTTGAGAGTGCGAAATCTGAGCCTTAGCCTTCCTCTCCTCAGTTTCACGGAATTGCTTGTCTGCAAGCATGTTAACGAAGCTTTCTTTACAAGAGTGAAGCCATATATTTCTAGTCACATCCCCTGTATTGCACAGAAGCCTAATGCAGAGAACTATCCTATCATAAGCATCATTGTCAATAGGGTGTGGAAGAACTGGCGATTGTCCCAGCTGAATCATGGACACCATATACAACAAGGCCTGTGTTGTTGCCTTGTTCACTTCAGCTTTGGATGGCTGAACCTCCTCCAATCTCAATACGAGCTTTGTCAAAGTGCAGGCAACAACAGCCCCTAGGAAGAAGTCACCAGATAGCAGCAACGATCTCAGGTTTCCTTGAGTAGCCAACGAGCCATGCACCAAGGTGGGGGGCGACATAGCAGTTTCTAGAGCTGCACTTTGAGTGGCATAAGTTCCATCGGCAAGGACCACGGGCCTTCTAGAAGAGACTGTTATAGCACTGGCTAACTGATCACTCCTGGGAACCTCTTGGGCCTCTCCTTCCTCGACGGCGGTGTAAAATGGAAGTTCTCCAAGACATTGCTTGATAGTTGCTATCCCACTCTCAACCTCTGAGAGTGAAAGACAATACTCCCCGATAATCCACAGAGCACAAGAACAAACCCTTGCAGCACGGATTTGATAGAAGGTATCTAAAAGCCTTGTTATAATGGAAACCCGCAATTTAGGATTAGTCTCAATGATCTCCCGCACAAAGACCACAACATCCATCGCTGAAGCGACATTTGTGTCTCCAAGGAAATCCATTAGCACATGGACAACTGTACTAGCCACCTCTGGGAACTTCATGGCACATGTATGGATGGCTTGAACAAGCATTTGGCGATACTCCCCATTCTTCTCAAGATCAGCATTTTGAGTCTTAACGACTTCTTTCTTCAAGAGAAGAACCACTTCATCAACATTCCTGGGAGTAATCAATTCAAGGGCAATATCAAGTGTCTTCCTCCTAATGTCAAGATTGGGACTAGCAAGCGCACGAAGAATATCCATAATCATATCAACCATGATCTCTTTGTGAGAAGTCTTCAGCTCAAGGAGACGATCAAGCACAATGAGCTTAACATTGTTGTCACTCTGCGACTGCAGCAGCTTACAGTAAGTATCAGCAGCTGCCCTAATAGCCGTAGGAGCTGACGAGAGCGATACTAGGGTCCCAGCACATTCATATATGACAGCTGTTGAAGGGGCAGTGAGCAAAGATATAATGATCTTAATATACTTCCCCTTCTCGTGCTTATTGGTCCGACAAACCTTACGAATCAACTCCAAAACCACCAGCTGAAGCTGCTCGCCCCAATCCAAGATCCGATCAATGTGAGTGAAGAGATAGTTAACTGCCTTATCTTGGGCACATGTAAAGAGCATAAGGAATGCATTCCTCTTTGCTGACGGATCTTGCTCAGTGGAGAGCACCTTCTCAATGGTCTCAGGTGCATCTACCAAGAGCTGCTCTCCATGTGGAAGCTTATAGATAGACATGACAGCAAGTATAGCATTCCTCCTAACAAACGGATTCCTATGCTCTAAATTAAGCAGCACAGAAGGGATCAACGGCTCAATGATCTCACTCTCATTCAATCGACACAAGAATCTAAGTGTCACACCTCTAATATACTCATTCGGGTGCTGCAAATTATTCCTTAAGTTTTGACAGATCAATATCATTTCAGGGAGCACTCTCCCTTGAGAATCAGTCTTATCAATAATTTCCAAATAATGCAGCAAAAGCTTCTGAATCGTGTGGTCTTCAGAGGGTAAAACATACCGAACTATAGTAATGAACAATTGGGGGATCGTCTCTCCATTCAACAAAAGCATGACCGCCTTCTTCATTGCCTCTACCTTAGCAGGCACATCGTTTCCCTCCAACGCCTCTTTGATCTCATTTGCTAATGCCGGAGTGCCCTTATCAAAATGCACCAACAGCGTACAGGTTTTCTCCATGATTTTTTGATCTCACTCTCTCGGATCTGAGAAAGAGAAAAATCAGTGTCTACGTTAAATCTCACTATCACAAACAATTCACTCACCACCATCAATCAACACATCCGGATAACAGGTCATTGATTCCAGATTTCCAGTCACAAAACTTCAAAAATTGATATGATGAAACAAACAACAACAAATGAACAATCGCATGAAAATAACATACGCGCACGTACAGATTGTAACATAAATGATCACCATTTGATGAATTAACAAGTTAAACCAAAAATTGGAATCATAAATGTAAATTAACCCTAAAACCATGAGACAAGATAAAAGAAATTCAATTGATGAAAAAAACAATTAACAATTGCATAAATTGAATCGCATAAATAATCAAATGAAGTAGATCTTAAAAATCGCAAGAAAACATTGTCGTGCAGAGTAAAAATGGAGGGATGTAGAGAGAGAAACTCACAGATCTAAACAACCAACGGAGGAGAGAGAACACGGAGAAGAAGAGTAATTAATATACAGAGAAATTTCGAATTACAATTGTGAGTATAAAACTAGTAATTGTGAGAAAATCAGATCTTGCGAGTTTGAGTAATGGTTGTGTTGAGAATTTCGGGAAGAACAGATCTGGAGAGCGGAGGGTGTTTGTAATTCTCCAGTGATCTTACACTCAACGATTAAGAAATGAAATGGAAATATTTGTATAGCTTACTGACTGCTTACTAGCATCACCCCGTGTCCCCGTAGCATGCGCGTTGCACGGGGTAGTAATTGCGAATTTGCAATTGCTTAGTGCTTACCGATGAAAACTAATTTTAGGACCCGTGTACGGGTATATTTATTGTTTTATTATATACTTCCTCCGTTTAGAAATAGTTGCACCATTTCTATTTTGTGTACTATTCACATCTTACACTTAGATTGTCTTTGGTGATTTATATTTTAGGAAAAACATAGTCATGTGGGATCTTGTTAGATTTGTCTCGATGTAAATTTTTTAATATCAACTTTTTATAATTTTTACTTATTGATAATTAAAGATATTAATGGTTGAAATCATACATCGGCATGCGTGAAAAGTAGAAACGGTGCAACTATTTCTAAACGGAGGAAGTATTAAATAAGTTACATATTAAAAATGACACATATGTAAGAGTGGTAAAGAACACAAATCATAAATATAACTTTCTAAATAAATACTACCTCCGTACTTTTTTAGTTGCACCATTTGGTTTGGTGGCACTATTCATCAATCAACTTTGTTAAGTTATCTCGCATTATTATATAAGAAAAACATAGTCAAGTGGGGTCTTGTTAGATTCGTCTCAATTGCGAGGATTCCAAATATCAAATTTTTTTATTTTTTACTTGCACCAATAAGAGTATTAACGTTCAAAGAATCGTCTCGGCAAATGTGAAAAAACAAATGGTGCAACTAAAAAAATACAGAGGTAGTATATATGTTTGCAAACACTTCTTTGTAAACTACATTTGTTGTACTTGTACGCACACCATATTCTGTATCAAACGAAAGGATCTTGATAGGCGTGTTGTGCATCTTACAAAGATAATGCCTAACTAAACCTCCTAATTATGTATCCACAAAGACAAATAATATCAAACACTAGGTATCTTGACTCAATTTAACTAAACATGTGACAAACAACGGTGAAATGGATGTTAACTAATACTAATATTAAACTATAACAACTAGCAATGACGCACGAAGTAAAATCAATCAATAAAAACATCTAGAATTAAGTATCTCCACCAGCACGAAAATACATGAATGATTCTCATCCCAATAAACATAATCAATAGTCCAAAAGGAGTAATGCACCCTAAAAATACCAAAGATTTTAATTATTAGAGAGGAGAGTTATAGTGTTTAGAGAACTTTTTGAGAGAAAACTCCATTATTGAACCTTGATTACTACAAGTTGGTTACTTTGGATTGATTCATTCAAGTAAAAAATAGGTTTTTTCTAATTTCCTCTCTTCCTTTTATTGTTATGTCGTTTAATTTATTTCTCAATTGCTTTGTTATTTCAATTATGAGTGAGTAATTCTATAATCTAGGGTTAAGTTTAACCCTGGCAATGATTAATGCATGAATCTCCCCCTAAATCCCAATTTAATGTGATTAATTGTCCTTGTTTGATTGAATTGTTCTTATTTTCATTATCATACTAGGGGTAAGTGATTTGAATTGATTCCTTATGTCTTGTTTTCTATGGGAATTGAATATAGATGATTTTGTTGATTCAATCAAGAGTATGAATAACTTTATGGGAATAAGTAGATATGATTACTAGGAATTTGTTTGTGATGCCATGTTGATCCAAAAATATGTTTAAAAAACCCTAATCAATGTTTCCAAAAACCGAAAAAGGAAATAAAGAAACTCGCAGATTTTAGCTGGCCAAAGCTTGCACGGGCAAGCAGAAAGGTGCATGAGCGTGCACCATGGTGCATGGGCGTGCACCATGGTGCATTGGAAAGCAGAATTATGCTTGGGTGTGCACGCGAGACAAAACATTTTTGCTCTTTTGTTCACAGATTTGCACGGGAAAGCAACAATCTGCTTGGTATCCCGCGGCTCATCGCTTGGGCAAGCAGAAATGTGCGTAGTCCCGCGAAAACAATATATTCAAATATCATCATTTCTTAAATCTCAAAGAATTCAAACTCATCTACTAGCCTCCGGGAACCGCTATGTAGACCATCTACGAACCATCTTAGCCTCTCTTAACCACAAACGGCCACAAGAACCTGAAAATCACAAAGTAGAGGCAACAGTATCTTGAAATAACAAAATGGTTTAAAAACTACTTAAATTATGCAGATAAACCTAAGATGTACTGAAAACTACATGAAAATGAGACTTAAAATTATACTAATATGAAACTAAAAATCGATTTATCAAACTCCCCCAAGCTAAACTATTGTTTGTCCTCCAGCAATCCAAACTAAGAAATCAAGGTAGGAGTTCAATAGCCGCCTCAAACAAAGTATGCATGCCAATTTTCAAAACCAATTCAAACGCAATTTCAAAGTTATCATCGTAGAAAACAATCAAACCTCACTATATAGCACAAGGAAAAGCAAATATCTTACCACAAGTTCTCCCCTAAGTTTGACTCAATCATGAATATAGTATCTTTCACTTTAGTCGTGCACAATGTATCTCATGTGTATAAAAGGGTCAAATGATCGCTTAAGGCTCGATTCCATTGACTATATCCTACCATAAGCTTGCATATCTTCTCACTCTCCACTGCTACGAGACTACGTTTTATTCAAAGAATCATGGGGACTTCATATGGGTTGAAATGAAGGTTTAAGGTATGGGTATGGAAAGTTTTAGGAAAGTGGTGCTCAAAGGGGAAAATGGTGCTCATCAAACACCATTGACAACTAATAAGTCATTTTTATATATAGTTTTTAGGTGCATTTAGGTTGCATTTTAGAGCATTTAGTTTCATATTTAGGTTCATTATTGCATTATATTCTTAAGTTATGTTTTTCTACTCCTATACGGTATGTTTTCTTATTTTTGATGAATTTCAGGCATTCATGACGTATTTGGAGTATGATTAGCTAAACTTGAGGATTAGGAGCACTTGGAAAGAAGTTACAGTGCATAAGGATCGTATGGATATGTCATAGTACGAGTTTGAGCAAAAACGAAGCGGAAAATCATTAGAAGAAATGTGAAAAAAGGAGTCACGTCTACTCGTCTGATCATAACTTTTGATGTGTTTATTAGAATTAAATTATTACAGCAGATTTGGAAACTAGACTTGAAGAGCTTTCCAACAATAGGTGGCGCACCCCGAGGAGACTTCTAGTCAAGGAGTTATACATTTCGGAAGATTGCACTGTTTTTGCTGGAATCTGCCACGCGTACGCGCGGATAACTAATCCGCCCATTAATGATTTAACTAGTTATAAGGCCCGGGCTATGCCCCGGGTAAAAAAAAATTCATTTATTAATATTATACTTTGATATAATAGCACTAAATACTATTTGGTCTAGTGGTTAAAACTTTAGTACATGAACTTGAGGTCACGGGATCAAAACCTATACTATGCAATTTCTAATTTTTTTATTGTACATGGATTACATGATCTAAAACTCCCTAGGGAGAGCGCCACGTGGCACCGTTCCTGGTTTACGCACGCCTTTTAATATATTAGTATAGATTAAGACTTTCCTTATCTTGTAAATGACTTTCCTAGTCATATTAGGTTAGAGTATATTATTTAGATTAGTTTTCATTCTTTCTCTCTCCTCTCCTCTCTCACGTTATTTTTGATAGTTTTAGGTTTATTTTAGTTTTCTCTCTTTTCTCTCTTCTTTTCCTATCTAGTTTTTTTTAGAAAAACCCTAGTTTTTATTCTTCTTCATTAATTCATTAGTTTCTTTCCTTGATTTATTTGATTATGCTTTTCTTGGTAGATTTAGATTTCATTATTAATTTCATGATAGAGTAGTTTTTAATTCTAGGGTTTGGGAATCCATGTTTATATGCTATGATTTGATTGATATTTATTCATGGTTTGATTAGTTATTGATTTCTCTAATTGATTAGTGTTCTTTCTTATTAATATTGCAATCTGATCAATTGTCTGATTAAATATTGCTAATATTGAGTCATATATCGAGAGATAGTACTCTTTAGAGGCTTACCTACAATTAGCAAATTTGATTATGTTGAGCGACCGTACTAACATATGTTGATTTGAGAGCGTTAATGCCTGACCAAGGATTAACCTGTGCTCTAGATATATGATTAATTGAACTGTGATGATATTTTGATAGTTTATAAGTATAAACATGGTGAACTATTGCCCTAGATCTTTTTAGTTTGATTTTCATAGTTTGATTAGTTTAAAACTTTAATTTAATTATTCCTGATCTTGTTTAGTTTCTCCATATATTAGAAGCTAGATTAAAACGACCATAATCTCTTTGTGGATTCGACCCTACTTACCCTACTACATTGTTAAGGTTTTGCAGAAATTATCTTTGACGGGTGTGCAACAACCTATCAAATTTTGGCGTTGTAGAGTTAATGTTTGCAGTAGAGTTAATGTTTTAAACTAACAAGTCATAGGACTTGTACATGGGTTTGCAGTAGAGTTAATGTTTTAGTTTTCTATTTCCTTTGTTTTTAATTTTTATTCTTCCCTTTCATTATATTATGGATTTTTTGTTTATAAGTATCTTACTTATACATGGAATTTGTACAAAATAGAAGGGAGGCAAAATATAGAAGGGAGAATAAAAAAAAGGAAATAACAAGTTATAGGACCTGTACATGGGTTTTATTCACTGGAAAACTACAGTCAAACGTCTGAAAATATTTTTAGCTAGTGGTCAACAAACAATAATGTAACAAAGGTAGTTTTGTATAAAATTTTGTAAATAAGGTAGATTCTCGCAAAAAAAAAAAGTATAAGTAAGGTAGTTATGGACAAGAAATCCTAATTAAAAACTTGATATCTATCAGTTACATAAATTTTATTAATGAGCCACAAGGGTTGTATATATTACAGATGAGTCTTACTTACTAGATCAGACGTTACTGGTTCTCTCTGTTCTGTTTTATTATTCATGTTTCTCGACATGGAATTACTAAAAGTTATCCTTATTTTGAATTTTCTACTACAAACAAAAAAGGGTCCGAAATGTTCTTAATTAAGAGTCTTTTGTTGGTACAAGTATCTAAGTAGTTATTAAAAAAAATTGTTTAAAAACAAAATAGATTGTAAAATATAACTTGAAACAACAATAAATTTGAGTTTCAAGTTCGAAGAATTCCAAACCGGCCACATGACTCAATTTCCGGGTCCGTCACTGATAATAGTGACATTCTTTCTACATTATGCTAGGGTGTCAAACTTATGGGCAATATTCGGTAATTAAGCTTCATGATATCTTATTTGATTCGTCTTTATGTATACTCTTATAATATTAAATTTTTATAATTTTAGTTATACAAAATTAAAGATATTAAAGATCAAAATAGTACTTTGAATAGCGTGTACAATGCAAATGTTGCATCCTTCAAAGAATGGAGAAAGTTTTTTATATTAAATATGTGTGAAAATAACAATAGAATATGATAAAATAAGTGTTGTACACCAATTATTGTTTGGAGTTGTCAAGTTCAACTTTATTTTTATTAGTAAGTCTAATGCCCTGTTTGACACTAGCGTTTTAAATAGTGGGTAGAGGTTGGACAAGTCAAAAAACTATTTAAGGAAAATTAGGAGTGTTTGGCAAGGTAGCGATTATGGTAGCGGGTAGAGATTAGAGTAAATTATGGGTAGCTTTTTTGAAACGTTACAATAGGTAACGTTTGAAACACATAAGCTTATTTTTGCTACTATTGCATTTATTATGCTTTTGATCAACTCTTTTTTCTTTTTTTTAATCAATAAATCTATAATAGTATTGTGTAAAATGCTTTTAGTTGTACTACTAGGGAGTTTTTTCGTTAATTTTTTCTTTTACAAAAAGGGCTAGCTAAAGTTTCATAATATTTTATGATCTGAAGTTCACAAGTATCTAAGTTAAACTAGCTATTCTAAACAAGATATATGCCTTTTTTTCTATGATTTTTAGTATTATTAAACGTTTAGTTTACATATATATTTCAAAAATTGATTTATGTTGTGTTTTTGATATAGAATATATAGGCGTACAAAATAAGTATATTATTACAAAATATACATAGAATATTATATATACTCTTTTTTACAAGAGTGTATGAAATATACTAATGGTTCAAATATGACATCATACATACATTCGACTGTGTATATATACTTCTCCTTATTCTATCTTTTAGTTGATTCATTTCTCCTCAACACGTTTATCAATGTATAATTTATACCTTTAATATCTTTAATTGTGCATAAGTAAAAATTATAAAAAGTTGATATTTGGAAAGTATATATATTGAGACGAATCCAACAAGATCCCACTTGACTATATTTTTTCTTATGAAAAAATAACCAAATACGGTCAAACTATGTAAGATGAGTGGTGTAAAAAGACAATATGTAACAACTAAAAAAACGGAGGAAGTATGTTTTATAAATCATGACCATTTTGTAAGGGTGAAGGATTATCTTAAACTTGTAAGTTTGTTTGAGTAGTAAAAGTTGTATACTCCTTGTATGTAAGTTTCATCGAAAACTAATCATTAAATTTAATTATAAACTAATTAATCAAATTTTTATATTTAATTCTATAAGTTTTTTTTTTAGAAAGGAAAAAACCAACTAGGGTGGATCCCAAGAATTGGGCCACCCTAAAGCATCCTTGCGGATGATTACAGTAAAAGGAAAAACAGGAACATCAAACCAATAAGTAACGTTAGTCGTCGTGTGACCGCGATGAGCCATCCAATCCGCTGCAGCATTAGCCTCCCGAAACGCATGACGAATTTGGACATCTTCAAAGTGCTTCAAGTCTTCACCTGCATCAAAGATAATAGCATTAATAGTCCAAGGAATCTTTCAAATTTTTCTAATAGAGTTGATAACAACCAGATTGTCACCCTCAATAATAAGTTTTCTAATTCCTAAAGAAATAGCCCCTCTAATACCTTCTCTTAAACCCCTAGCTTCAGCAACAAGAATAGAGGACGACGAATCTAAAGTACCAGCACCACATAATAAAACTTTCCCTTCTGAATCACGAATAACAAAACCAAAAGAGGCTTGACCATTTGAGAGTTTAGAACCATCAAAATTAACTTTATAATAATTGGAAGGAGGAGGACACCAACCAACTTGATCCCGAATCTTAGACTTACCAGAAAAAACACCACTCTTCTGAATAATTGTAGCAAGAAATGAGTATCAACTTCATTAACTGTGGCTTCATAAATCCTAACCTTAAGCACATAAGCTCTAATCACCGCACTAACTTTAACTGGAGAGCAATTTTCCTGACGAAAGATCAACCCATTGCGGTTATACCAAATAAACCACCAAGTTATAGCAAATATCTCAATGTGATCTATCGAGAAACAAGATTTCAAATTTAACAAATGATCTACATAGGGAAGGTCATTCACAATAATAGGAGGAGCACTCCAGTTCATATGACTATTAAGATCCTCAAACACATCTATAACAAAAGGACAACTAGAGAAGAGATGAGAGGAATCCTCAGAGTGATAATTACAAAAGACACACTCCATAGGAAGAAAAACATGGCTTAGTTCCAACCTTTTCTTTGTAGGAAGATCGTTTTGGCAAATTTTCCAAATAAAAAATTTAATTTTTGGTGGAACTTTTAATTTCCAAATCCAATGAAAAATTATAGGCTCAGATGACTGAGAGTTTAGACCTTGAATAAGCTCAACACTTGACTTAACAGAATAATTTCCATTAGGGGAGAGGCCCCAAAACATTTTGTCAGAAAGTTGGTTACTAGGAATATATAAATTAGAAACTACATTAGATATATCTAGAGGGATAAACTGCGTAAGAAGAGATTTATCCCATTGACGATTCTGATTGATGAAGTAACTAACTTTTATATTTTCAGATCCACTAACAACAGGGCATATATCCGCAATGGGATAACTGAAGACCCACCTATTATGCCAAAAGGAAATGTTCTCACCATTTCCAACATTCCATCTTAACCCCTTCTTAAAAGAACTTCTTAACCCCATCAGTTTTCTCCATTGCCAAGAAACATTAGCTTTGACTATATAAGAAAACAAATCGTCATCCTTTAAATACTTTTTCTTAACTAAATCAACCCATAAATTGCCAGGAGAATCCAAAATCTTCCAAAGAAGCTTGAACTGAAGGGCAATATTATTAACCTTAGCTTTCCTTAGACCCAATCCTCCAAATTTTTTAGGTTTACAAATCTTATCCCACCCAATCAAATTCAGTGATTTAGTATCTGATGCTTTATTCCAAAAGAAATTTCTGTAACATTTATCAAGGGAAGAAAGAATTGTAGGGGGCAAATAAAAACTTTGCATTTGATAATTGGCTTTCGTTGCTAAATTAGATTGAATAAGAATGGTCCTGCCTGCTTGAGATAAAGAGTTAGCTTTCCATTTCGTCAACAGAGAATACACTTTTTCTTGAATTTCAACAAACGTAGCATTTGTTACTTTGGTATCAATAATTGGACAACCAAGATATTTAGCTAACGAGAATGATTTCTCCATTTGGAGGATATTAGCAAAATTAGTGGAAACCAACTCTGAAATATTTTGCGTACATTGAAATGCAGACTTGTGAAAATTAACAAGTTGGCCTGACATAGAACAATACTTATCTAAAATATTTTTGATAGTATAACAACTATCCTCTGTAGCTTTAGCAAACACCATAGTATCATCTGCAAAAGTTAGGAACGGAATTTTAACCCTTGAGTGTCCTAATGTAACACCTATAGATTAAGAGCCAATAGAACTAGCTCTATGCAATTGACGAGCTAAAATTTCTGCACATAAAATAAAGATATAAGGAGATAAAGGGTCTCCTTGACGAATTCCTCTTGACGGGACAAAAGTTTCACCAGGAATACCATTAACTAAAACTGAAAAGGAGACAGTAGTAATACATTGTTTTAGCCACTCTATCCAACGAGAGCAGAAACCCAATTTCTCAAGAGTAATAAAGATGAAATTCCACTCTAGACGATCATACGCTTTTTTCATATCCAGTTTCAAAGCAATCCAACCTCTCAACCCTTTTTTATTTTTAAAAGAATGAAAAACTTCATGAGCCAGGAGAACATTATCTTGAATTAATCTTTCGGGGACAAAAGCTCCTTGTAAAGGATGAATAATTTTACCCATAACAACTTTTAATCTATTAGCCATGATTTTAGAAATAATCTTATAGATTGTAGAATAAAGACTAATAGGTCGGAAGTGGTTAGGATTAGAAGGATTATCTATTTTTGGTATTAAGGTGATGAATGTGTGGTTGATCTCCTTTAAAAGCTTGCCTGAATAGAAAAAAGCTTTAATAGCTCTGAAGACTGATCTTCCAACTAAAGTCCAGTATTTTTGAAAAAGAAAGGTAGATAACCATCTGGCCCATGCGCTTTATCAGGCGCCAAATCAAATGTCGCAGTTTCAACTTCTTCAAAGGTAACATCCATACATAGATATAAGATATCTTCATTCGAAATAATTGCATCTAGTAAGTCAAAATCATTATTGGCATCAAATGAGCATAATGGATTAGCCAGGAAGCAATTTTTAAAAGCATTGGTAATACATTATTCTTCAATACGGCTAGGATGAGTAACTACATTATTTTGAGGATCTTGAATTGAATTAATTAAATTACGGTTTCTTCTAATAGAGGCACAAGCGTGATAATACTTAGTATTAGCATTACTAAGTTTAATATGATTTGATTTTGCTTTAACTTTCCATTGCAAATCCTGAAAATGTAATAATTTAGCTTGTTTTGCCAAAAATTTATTTTGCGAAGCTATTAAATGTGGGCAATTCTGATTATAAACTAAATCACTTTGGATAGACTTTAGCTTTTCTTCCACAATCCTAAGTTGTCTGAAAATATTTCCAAAACGAGTTGTTGACCATATTTTCGCTTTCTCTTTAAGGAGTTTACACTTTCTAGTGAAACAAAACATATGAGAACCTTGGAATTGAGTACTCCAAGTTTTTTTAATCAAACAATCAAAGTTTTTTCGTGTTGTCCAAAGTTTGTTAAATCTAAAAGGAGGAGCTTTCCTACACTTACTTAAATTTAAAGAAATTGAAACTTGACAATGATCAGATGAAGTGAAATTATGGTGAAATACTTTAGAATTTGGGAAAAGATTCAACCAATCAAGACTAACAATTCCTTTATCTAAACGTTCAAGAATGTTATTAGGACCATGGGATTTTTTCCGCCAAGTATAGGAATTACCTTCAAAAGGCAATTCAATACACTCAATTGAACCAAATAACAAATTCATATAAGCTAATCGAGAAAATCTAAATTTCGATCCTCCCAACTTATCAAGATGAGAACTAAGTTCATTAAAGTCACCCAATATAATAAAGGGCTACTTAACGACTTTAGATATGAAATCAGATCTTCCCAAAAAATTTGTTTGAGGGCATGACTAGGAGGAGCATATATAAAGATAGCAACAAAACTACAATTCATAGAGAATATACTTATATTACATGCCATAAATCTATCAGATTTATGAATGACTGACAAATTATAAGGATTACTAGCATTATCTTTCCACATTAACCAAATTCCACCAGCCATACCAATGGATGGGAGGAAGTCAAAATGATGAAATCCACAATGCCTAATACTCCCCTCAACGGGAGGGGATTGCAACTTAGTTTCACACGGCATCATTATATGAATATTATTATGATTACTAAAATCTTTGACCTCCTCCATAGCAAGATGCCTTCTACATCCTCTGATATTCCAAAAACTAATATTCATAACATATATACAGAAGAAAAGCAAGACTGAGCTTAGTCTTTTGAATAAATATTCCTTAAAAGGAAGCACATTAATAACAAGCATTATAATGAGGAAACGAACCAGGAACATATGGAGTTTACTAAAAACCTTGCTGCTCCCAGGATATGCAAAGTATTGAACATCCTTTACCTTGTTCTTAGCAACCAAAAGGCAGATATAATAATCATAATATGATGATGCCCAATGTTCAACAGAGCTTTGTAAAAACTCATTAGGCAGATTCTTTAAAGAAATCTCAATCAAATAGAGATTAACACCTTCTATAGGCAGAAAATGAATAACACAAAATTCTCCATTCCAATAGCTTCTAGGGCATAGAATGGAGCTAAATAAAAATATATGGGAAACCACTTCTGGCATTTTGATTAAAAAATCTCCAATCCAATAGCTTATGTAGCCTAAATCGGAGTTTTCATTAAATAGACAATATTTGTAAAATAACCAACACCATCCAATCCAAAAACTTCTTTTGTCTATCTTGGATTTCGCTAGATTGGGCAAAAAGCGAATAGCCACCCCAAAGTATGAGTTCTCGGGCTTATCATGATAATAATTGAGAACTAAGACAAACATAGATATATACCAGACACTCACTCGATTCTAGAAAAGGGGACTCACAAAAAGAATATCTAACCAAGCGTAATCAATTTTTATATCAATTTGAAGGGACCGAAATTCCTTCCTATCTTCCAAGACAATAATAGCATGTAACAAGCCACGAGTACAACTTACAAAAGCAGACAAAACCCATACAAATTTACTATCAAACAAAATGCAGCTGAAGCATAACATGACTAAGAGTAGTACTGCAGTAATGTCAGCGGAAATTACCTTACTTCTTTCATTTAGATCACAAACCCGATGGAGGTGATCATAAAATAATCTACAGCTTGATTTCGATAGCAGAGAAATCACACCTACTACAATATTGTCTTTAAAGAGCAGCGACAAACCACGGGATGAAGAACCCTTGCCGGACAACCAAAGCCTTTCGCATTATATGCGAAGTTCTTAAAGAGAGGACCATAACAACAACTAAATCTTGATTTAACAATTTTGATTGATAGAGTCACTAAAGGGCAGCTTTGAAACGCTGACCCCAAATCTAACCACCACACATAAAACATGGCTTCCCTAAAGATGAAGGGAGCCATCGAAAACCCACAACATCAAAGAGAAAACCGAAACCTAACACCACACCATCCTCAATAACTCCCAGCATCCCATAAAAGGGAAGAGAATAAACCAAAGCACATATATCCCAAATTACACACATTAGCGAGAACGCAACCCAAATAGAGCAAGCATCGAATTCACACACGCTAATTCTAGAGACCCTAGCCAGGGGATCGAATTTAAATTTGAAAGGAAGAAACAAGAATCCTTATCCATTTTAAGGATTGAAAAGGAATTTCAAAATAGGAATTAGACGAAATTATCTAAAGATTGTCTAGAAAATAAGTTACTTTTCGAGAATTTGAATGAATTTTTGAGAAAATTTGACTCACCATTTCGGGGAAGATTTTGAGCCGAATTTTTGAGAACTGGAATCTAAAATCCACTACTAAGACCCAGATTAGGCCTTTGCTGAAGAAAATCAGGAAGAAATTTGCAATCTGAGATGCAAAGAAACTCGTGAAATTGAATTGGGGAAGCTTTATTTGGCTAGGGTTTCTAGTTTGATGTGAATTGGGTTTTTTTCTCTTGGTTGTTCTCTTTCTCTCTCTAGCTCTTTCTCTCTCATGTTTTTTACATTTTATTACTTCCTAACTTTGATATTTAATTCTATAAGTAAATGTATGTCTTTTTTGTTTTTTGCAATTCTGACATCTACTTTTGTCAAACACTTATGTTTTAAACAGCTACTTTAAACGCTAATTGCTACTGAAAGCTACTAGTGACTATGATAGCTATCTCAACAGCTAAACGCTATTGCAAAAACTAAGAGTTACTGCAACCACTAGTTTTGTAAAACAAGCCTAGTCTAAGTTCATGTCAATGGTATTATGGAACGGAGGAAGTATACCGCCTCCTCTCTCCTTTTTTTTCTCTCTTCTCTCTCCTCTCCCACAAACCCCTAATTTTCAACCTAGGGGCTACCACCACCCTTTTGGGCGGTGGTAAGCCCCTTTTCTCGTTTTATTATTACTAGCTTTTATGTTTTTGTTTCCAATAAATCTCAGTCTCTCTAATGGAGAGTTTTTCTACCTATATATTGGGTTATGTCTACCCATATATTGGGTTTTATCTCTCTCCATGTGAGAGTTTAGAGAATTTGTTTTTGGGTTTTTGTGTATTTCAAGATGTTGATTTGTTGATCGAAATTTGTGCGAAGTTGCAACAGATGTCAAGACTTCGTTTACAATCACTGGAATTGAATCCGGTTCTACTTCAAAACTACAAAAGATCGACAGACCCCCTTGCAGAAGGTTGCATCAGACAGCGATGTGAAAGACAAGGGTTTTCAGAAGTGTTAGATCTACTCAACGATCGTGGTTTTATCATATTAGATTGTATTTATTTCATTTGATATGTATTTGTTTAGTTTTGACTTTTATTATAGATGTCGTATGACTTTGAATCAATGAATTAATATTAATTTTTTTTTTTAAAAAAAAAAGTTTCATGTCAATGGTTGTAATTAAGCCTTTTGTGTCATCAAGTGTAAATTTTTCTAAAACGATTTTCTCCCCCTTTTTATGCATTGTGCCGTGTAGTGGACTAAAATGTTTATATGGGACTGGTCTATGAAACGTCATTCTCCATTGTCTAACAAGTTGGTCCCATGTAGCCATGTAGTAGAAAGTGGATTGACTATTTTACCTTAGATGGCAAGACCTACCCCTGCACCTAGGGATGGCAATCCAATCCGAATCCGACCCTAGTCCGCTCCGATCCGAATGAAAAAATTCGAGTTGACTCCGACAAAAAAGTAATCCGACTCCGACTCCGTTTAAAAAATCCGACTCCGAGTCGGAGGAGGGTCGGAGTCGGATCTCATAAAAAATAATCCGACATCCGAATCCGACTCCGACTTTGAGTCAATCAATCATTTTTTCTTATTTATGTAATGTATTATTTATGTATAATCTGACTTCGACTTTCAGCCAGTTGTATTATATAGGCTTTTCCCACAGAAAAAAAATTAAAAAATTGGAAGAAAAATAAGTCGGATCAGGTTCGGAGTCGGATGTTCGAATTTTGAGTCGGATGTCCGGATTTTAAGTCGGGTCGGATCTCGGAGTCGGGTGTTCGGATTTTAGGTCGGGTCGGATTCGGATTTTCAAAGTCGGATCTCGGAGTCGGGGTCGGACTCGGATTTAAAATCCGACTTTCTGTAGGGTCGTAGTCGGATTATGCATAATCCGGTCTAAGTCCGACCCGTTGCCATTCCTACCTGCACCTACGTTCTAATCCAAATCTTTAACAAGTTCATTGTCTTTTGTGTTCAATCCACATTAAAATACAGAATACAGTCGTCATTTACTTCAATCCACATTTCTTTTTTCTGGTAGTAGAAGATTTCACATGGGATGGGACCGGCAACTCAGCAAGCCCGCCTATATTGCTCTTCTCTGTTTAATTTTTTAAACTATAGAACATCGAAATTAAGCTGACCAAGATCTAATCTTGCCGTAAAGGACGTGAATATTTACATTTAATTCTCTCTACTATATATTTTTAATTTATGTTTTGGATCCTAGATGGAATGCTAGTATAATATGAATGTGATTGAATTATGAATACTATTGAATATTCCTGATTTAGGGAGTGTCCTTCTTATTGATGCCAATTTAAGTTAATCAATTTAAGGGATACAAAAAAAAAAAAAAGCTGGTTATATCGTTTCCTTTCTCTTGTTACATAAAATCTAGCCTCTATAAAAAGAAAATAAAAGGGATACCATCAACAAAATAAAATTGATGTCAAATCAAATCTATACAAATATATTAAAAGGCGTGCGAAAATAAGAAACTGTGCCACATGGTGCTCTCCCTAGAGAGTTTTAGTTCATGTAATCCATGTACAATAAAAAAATTAAGAAATTGCATAGTATAAGGTTTGATCTCAAGACCTCAAGTACATATACTAAAGTTCTAACCACTAGGTTAAGTTATATTTAGTGTTTTTATCATAAAGTATTATATTAATAAATGAAATTTTTTCTTACCCGGGACATAGCCCGGGCCTAATAACTAGTTGATCTATTTAATAGGTGTGAAAAAATAGTCAATCTCTTCCTTTTTTTCTTTTTTCTCTAAAGAAAATCCTAGCTCTAATTTCAGTTTTGGTTCCAGATTTTTAGTACGAAAAGTTTTAGTTTATTTGTTAATAAAATTCGTTTTACCTGTTTTCGAAGTTTTTAGTCCCGTCTTTTGAGTGTAGTCAGTTCTCACTTGGATAAATGTATAAGCATTGTAAATGTTCATATTTCAATGGATGTAATTAAGTGGCAGTGTTTGTTCCCCAAATTTACTATTAATATCGATTATGCGTCAAGTGTCTACCAAATCAAATTATGATATGCTATCTCAAAAGTTTCTCAGAATGACATATAATATTATTTTTTTATCATAGTTAAAAGAACAGCTATTTATTCCAATTATAATTAATATCCTCAATAAAAAAAAATCAAAGAAGCTGAAAGAAATTAACATTAAACCCAAAAAAAAAGGGCAGTAAAAAGCAAACCTCCATAATCAATTTACCAAAACTGAATGGATTTGAGAAAGCCAAAAGCTCCAACTTACCAAAAGTGTTATTAGCAGTACACAAAGAAATGGATTAGTACTAGTTCTTGAAGTTCACACAATAAACTAATAAATTAATGTCAATAACGTATTTGTTTGCCAACACAATCAATGTCATTATGTCAATGCTTCTCATGGAATTCAGTGAAGTTTAAAACATTGCAATGGTTTTTCTTGCTATGATTACCATTTACCAACCTTTTAACCTCGAGGGCTTTTATAGTTTCCTGTAGGGGTTATCTTCTTTTTTCAGGTTGGTAGATATAATTAGGACACTCTAATGACTTTAAAGCCCATTGTAAATTAATTCGGTTAAATTTAATGGACACGATCCCGTAAGTGGTTGTCTTACCAAGCACATTATATGGGTGATGATCAAGGATGTCTTAGTCTAGTGGTTAAGATTGAGGTGTTGTGTACGATAGGTCACATGTTTGAATCTCCCCTCCTCTTATTTGTACTTTGTACCGCCTTTATGACTCCAATGGATAAAAAAAAAACATTATATTGGTGATCTAAAAAATATAATAAGCACCCCTTCTCTTAATTTACTTTGAGCTATTTGACTTATTTTATAATTGTTTATTCAAATTTCTTATGAATTTAGTCCATCTAATATATTAAACAAAAATTACAATAACCCTTACTTTCAACCTGCTAAGTGGTTGTTTGGTATAACGAAAAACATGTAGGCAATAGAAATTCACATGATTTTCTGATTTGAATACTTGTTTGGTTGGCAAGAAGTGGGAAAAACGAGGAAAATGAAAATTCACGGGAATTTGAAATTCCCACAAAATGTAGGAACTAATTTACCTACCATCCCCTTGGTCACTCACAATTTTTACATAAATTCCTATCAATTACAAATTTTCTTATGACTACCAAACCATTTAGACTAAGAATTAAATTCCAATAAATTGTAAATTCCTATGCAAAAAAGCACTCAGTATACTTTCTATTTAATAAATGTGCTAAAACAAATAGATAAAATATTGAAATACTACCCTCGTTTTACTATACATGCACCATTTTTATATGACACACAAACCAAGGGTGATGAAAAAGAGTGTTGTGATTGCATTTAAAACTCATGTGATTATGTTTTAAAAGAGGGATGTATTGTGAAACATCAAAAAGAAGAAATGTTGCATGTATTGTGAAACATTCAAATGAGGAAAATAGTGCATATATTGTGAAACATTGGTAATAAACTTTGTCATTAAGCTACATTCTTTTTAAAATAATTTAATTAAATTTTCCCTCTTGAAAAGACAACCTAACTAATAGTAGTAAATTCTTTAAAGAGTGCAAAAATTAAACATGTAAAATGCCCAATTCACATAACATAATTTCTTCATATCAATATTCAACGACATACTACATCCGTTTCACAATACATGCACCATTTGTTTTTTCACGCATTCCAATACTCTTGTTCTGACAATAATATCTTTAATTGTGTATAGGTAATTATAAACATGTACAAAGGCAACCCAGACAAAATTCTTTTTACCACGAGTTCTTGAAAAGGAGCCCAACAAAAAAACAACAAGAAAGTATCATACAAAACCAGAGAAAAAAAAAAAATCAACCCAATCACATCATTTTGTTTATATGTAGCTCACATCCAATTTACCCAATTACACATAAACGAGGTGTGTGCCTGTGTGGACAACATTTTTATGTCAATCACTCATGGTCTTTGTCCATATTGTTGAACAAGAAAACCCAAATTTTCTAAAAGTGAAAAAGAAGGTAAGAAAAAAAAAGCCAAAGAAAGGAAGAATTATAATAGAGCTAAAACTAAAGTAGTACTATAATATTAGTATTTGTAGATTTGTAGATTTGTAGATTTGTAGTGCAGTAGTAGTAGTTGATAAACAAGCAACTTGTGTTGTGTATAGTTTCTGCTGTCGGTGGTGGCCTTTCTCAGTCTTTTTTGAGCACTACATTTCCTCTTCCTTCTATACTCTCACCTTCTCTAGTCTCTACTCAAATCTCTTTTTCTCTCTCTCTTCAATCTTTCATCATTACATTTTTATGTCCAAGCAACCAGTAAACCAATCATCACTTCATTAAATTTCAATGCTTTTCTAGTAAATTTTGCAGTTCACACATTGTTTTTTGTTGGGTTTTGTTCTGTCATTTTTTTTAGTGAGGAAATTTTAGGAAATGCAAAGATCTGAAAGAGATAATCCAAGAGAAAAAAAGAAGGAATCTAATAAAAATTGCATTTTTGTTGTAAGAAATTGGATCTCTAGCATAATGGTAGATCCAAGACAGATTCTTGCTGGGTTTCTTACTGTCACTATGTTTGTTATGCTTGCTCATATGATCAGAAGAGACCATTTTAGCTCTCATTCTGAGGTGGGTCTTCCATTTCTATTCTTTATATTATGATTTTTATGTCATGGGTTTTGCTGATTTTCGTTTTACCATTGTCAGATTTTTTCTAATTCAATAATGATGGTAGTAATCTGATCATTTTGTATTTATTCAACATTGATGGTAGTAATCTGATCATTTTGTACTTATTCGACATTGATGGTAGTAATCTGATCTTTTGTATCTATTTACTATGTGATAATCCTGCTACATTTGATGATTTTGAGCCGTTGACTCCAAATTTTGGTAATTTTTGGTAGAAATTTGTAATAATTGGTTTTATATTTCTGCCATTAACACGTCCTTTGTCTAATTTAGTTTCTAGTAGATGATAGATTGATTAAATTTCAATGCTTTTTCTAGCAAGATTTGCAGTTCACACATTTTTTTTTTTCTGGGTTTTGTTGGGTTTTTAAATTTTTTCCTCATTTTTATTGCCTTTGTCTAGTTTAATTTGTGGTAGATTGATTAAATTCTTAAAGATCTTATATTTTGCAATTGTTTTTATGAAGGTGAGGATGACACCATTTCCAATGACCTCATATGAAGGATCCAAGTTTGAAGAACAGAATAGTGTGTCAGTTGATAGCAGTGGTCTATGGAGAGATGATGCTTCTGAGCTAAAACCTTGTTGGACTAAACCAAGTTTGGGTATTAATTTTGAAATTGATTTGATATTTGAACCTTAGAAAAAAGGTTTTATGATGTCATTTTCTTATTTTGTCCCATCTTTTATTACAGAAGAAGGAGAGCTATCAGATGGATATGTTACTTTCTCTTTAACTGATGGACCAGAATACCATGTCTCACAGGTCACTAACCATATTCCATCCCTCCACCCTCCCTGCCTTGGAATTTTGTTCTGAAACTGATATATTAGTTCTGTCCATCACTTGGTATTTTGAAGTCAATGTAAAAACATCTCATGTGAAAATGTTTTGATATATATATATATATATATATATATATATATATATATATATATAATATATATATATATGTGTATATTAGTGAAATTTTGCAATAAAGTGTAAACTATAAAAACAAATTGAGGTAGTAGATATTCATGATATGTTGAGTATGTCATTGCTTTGTTCTTGCAGTATGGATTATATGAAATACAAAACAATTTTGTTCTTTGTTAGAGTATGATCTGCTGTCATATATATATATATATATATATATATATATATGTTTAGAAGCACCAAGTTAGTGCTAAAATCTCGTCACAGAAGGCCTTTGCTTCATCGATATAGAATTGAGATTTACTTGACTTTTCTTCATTTTCATTGTGTCACAAGTGCTCACAGGGTTATAAACTATAATTAGGGTAGGGCTATGTTAATCTCAACTATTGATGGAGTCTTATACAGTTAAAATCCCTCTTACACAGATTGCTGATGCAGTGGTAGTGGCAAAAAGCCTTGGTGCAACTCTTGTAATTCCTGATATCAGGGGAAGCAAATTAGGAGACAAGAGGTTGGTTGTCAAATCTTGCAACATAAATCATCTTCTTCTCTTTCTTTTATGTTGTCGACATCATAATGACGGTTCTTTCTTTCTATGTGTTTCAGTTTCTCAATTTTCATTATTGTACCTGGGAACCCATAAGTTTGGAATTGAGTGTTTTATTCTGATTTGATTGTTCTCTTTCTAGTTCATTAAGAGTTGATCAATGAGTTAATCCATACAACACGTGCAAGCGTAAAACTTGATGGTTTAAGAGTTGCAAAGGGTTCATTTCTTTTATGCATGTCTTATGACTATGCAGAAATCTATTGCTGGGAAAAGAAGAGGGGCAGAAAACTATAAAGTGCAACTTTTTTAACCACTTGCTTATGGTTGAATGAATTTGGAGTTTGGCAAATTTCGAAGCCTAAGCTTAACCCATTGTTATTTGCAGGGATTTTGATGATGTCTATGATGCTGAGAAATTTATAAGTAGCTTGGATGGGGTGGTCAGGGTCGTAAGGCAACCACCTACAAAAATATCAACCAAAAAACTTGCAGTTGTTAAGGTTCCAAATCGTGTTACCAAAGAGCACATTGTTGAAAATATTGAACCAGTGTTTAGGGAGAAGGGCAACATCAGGCTAGCTACATATTTTCCATCAGTAAATATGAGAAAATCTAAAGCAATAAGTGAACTTGACTCTGTTGCATGCATGGGAATGTTTGGTTCATTAGAGTTGCAACCAGAAGTCCGTGGAGTTGTGGACTCGATGGTGGAGCGGTTAAGAACATTGAGTCGAAAGTCAGATGGTCGCTTTGTAGCTGTGGATTTGAGGGTTGATGTTTTAGAAAAGAAGGGATGCAAAGATAAAGCTGGTTCTGGATCAAAGAGTTGTTATAATGCAGGAGAAGTTGCTACATTTCTAAGAAAACTTGGTTTTGGCAAGGATACCACTATCTATTTGACCCAATCAAGATGGGACAGCAGTCTTGACGCTCTAAAGGAGCTTTTCCCCAAAACTTACACAAAGGTAACATTCGATTCTTTGTCCTTTGTTGAATTGCTTAATGAGGTATTAACCTAGTTTAAGAATGGGATCTTGAATTAGTGAGAATGCTCCTCCGCCAACCTTTTATCTCTTTGCGATCATAGAGCGCAATAGATGGCAGTGCAAAGATGTATACCTCGATCCTATGTAGAGCTGACAATCCTTAACATGTCACGACTGAAACTGACACAAAAAGAACATGAAGCTATCTAGAGGAACCTGAGACCGACGCAAAATCAATCCGAACCGACCACATTTGTTACATTGTCATATTATGCAATTACCCTACAATTATTTAGTTTTTAATATTATTGTGAACAACTTGAATTCAATACCAGACCACACACATATACTACCCGTTTACCTGGGCGTCAGCTTCAATATAGTGCTTTAATATACATGTTTAACTTGGTTATACCGTTGCCAATGATTGCAGGAGGGAATAATGCCTATGGATAAAAAGGATCAATTCCTTAATCCAGAAGCCCCAACACTAGAAGAGGTTGTTGACTTCCACATCTGTTCTGAAAGTGATGTTTTTGTACCAGCCATCTCCGGTCTTTTCTATGCCAATGCTGCCGGGAGGAGGATCTCTACTGGCAAGACACAGATTCTTGTTCCAGCCGATATATCTGCTTCTTCTGCTTCCCCAGATAAATACCTTTCTCATTATGTCACCAAGCAGAACCACTTGGCTTATTCATGCTACTGCTCATAGTTATTTCAGAAGAGAATTATTGGTCATACGTTCTATAATAGTGTTCAAAATTCTGATAAACAGGTAAGTCAAACCATTTTGGGTTAGGCAATTTATGGTTGAGTGATTTTTCATACTTAATTCAGGTTCAGGTAGCCTCCAAAAAACTCGAGGTTACACGATCTTTAGAGATACAGCTTGTAATATATTTATTAAGTTGTACTTTAGTGATTGTAAACAGTGTGATTTCAACATGTTAGTTTGGTTGGTTCGATTTGTGGCCTTATTTGCAATATGAGTTACCAGTTTTTTTTTGCTCCCATTGCTATTTCTCAAATCGGAAAATCGTGTAAGAAAACTGGCATAAAATTCTAATAATCACGACCTTGCATAAGTTCAAACAAAAGGAAAACTAGTACTATATACTGCCACATTTGCATTTACACACTTGCTCGTTTTGTTAGCGTTGTTTCTTTACAGATATAATCAGTAATATCAGCACACAATTTGCTAGAATAGTAGGGATGGGAGCGTGAATTTAGTTGTCTCCCTCCAAAAAATCGACTACAAGAATTGGTCACTCAGCTTTCTGTAGCGAGCAATCGTTACTCATTGCATTGCCGGAAAGTAGAGGGCGGGAACTTAGATGACATATTTTGGCTCCTGAAATTTTCCTGCCAAGTTACTGAAGATTGTCCTGAAAACGTCTATGCATTACGTGCAGTTCTACATCGCTGGAATGGTTTCCTTAACATTTTGGACAAGGGTGTCTTTGGAACCGGTATGAACTTTCCAATAACAGCCAGAGGCCAGCTGTGAAAAAAAAAAATAACACATTAGGGATGCAAACCTCATATGCCTAATCATCAAAAAGGCCACATGTCTTAGACACCCTCTATAGTTGGATGTCCTCGACACCATTAGGGTGCATCCTCTCCACTTTTTGGCTGAAGTTACGGAGACTTAAGCAAACTTATTTTACTAAGGTGAAGAAAACGCACCCTAAATAAGCAAATTGTTGTTAGACTAAAGAGCACTATTAACATTTTGCCTCATGTAAGCTGCTTATTTGTTCGATACTTAGTCAGGACTCTGAAGAAAAAGATACCAACCTGAACAGGCCGATGGCAATGGAAAGAAGCCATAATTTCCAGTTCAGTCTAACAGTTGTGGTGAACTTCCCAAGGAACTCAATGATAACTATCTGTTCAAGATGAAAGACAGCTTATTAGAATCAGAACCAGTTGTTGATATATACTAGTATTAGATTAAAGATGGAAAATGAGAAATCAAAATTCTTTTTAGCAGAAACAGCAGAAACATCACCCACCTGAAGCACAAGTGTAACTCCGATAATTCCCATGAACAGGCGATTACTGGTTATACCCTTAAATACGTTCATTTCATCTGGCTTACGAGCATTGAACTCATTGAACAACTGCAACATAACAAGTACATTAGTTTCTGAATATCATCTGGTGAATATCAGAAGAGTTTACAAAAAAATAAGGAAACTTAGGGCTTACTTGGCACAGAACAAATGCATTGAAAATCAAAGTATTCTTCAACTTATTCCGATGCTCAGCGTCACCTTCTTGTAATAGTGAAAAGTTGCTGCTACCAAAGTTGAAAGTAAGGAGGACAGCCACTTGATATAGAGCCTGCAAATCCACAAATGTTTAATGATGAACACCTCAGAGTTGGCATACATTTTCTAATATTCTTTAAATTTACTAGAAAACACATGAGAGGAGATGTTCACCTGTACAATTAGATTCCTCCACATGATGTTTGTAACAAGAGGCTCCCTAAACAAAGCACACCAGCATGAGTGATTATATATTAAGTGCATGGATTAGCATGCCATAATCACCATAGATCAGGATTATATATTACAGCTTGCAAGAGTTCGAAAAATACTCCATCTGTTTCTTTTAAAAGGTTACACTTGTTTTTTCACGGCTTCCAATATACAAACTATATGCATTACATATTTAGTAAAAATTATAAACATTTAGTATTTTGAAAATAGACATTGAAACAACTCTAACAAGATCTCACATACACAAAAATGATATTTACATTAGTGAGAAATTGAGAATTCACGGTCAGTACTTCTGACCATATATAGCATAGTGTTCCAATTAAAAAAAAAATGGAGTTAGTGTCAGGAAAAGAATTCAAATATTGAAAGAATCAACATGTGAATCTAAAGTCCATAATATATAACCTTCTGCCAACAGGAGCTCTACGCATGAGCTGGTTGGTTGGTGGTTCAGTGGCTAGTGCAAGTGCTCCCAGAGTATCCATGATAAGATTTACCCACAAAAGCTGCATAAACAGAATTCAATATTTCAGAGGAAGAGAGAGATTTCATACAAAAGACTGGAGAAAGGAAGAGTAAGAGCAACTAACCTGCACTGCATTTAGAGGGATACTGCCTGAGGAAACAGCAGCAACGACATTAATAATAAGTGCCGCCACATTGACAGTGAGCTGGAACTGTATAAATTTCTGAATATTTGCATACACAGAACGTCCCCAGCGCACAACCTGCATTCATATGAAAATCCAGTTGCTTACTTTACCAGTAAGTTCTTTTCTGAGATATAATATGAAGAAAAAGATTCCATGTATAAATGAGAGATACATTTTACACTACCTTCACAACTGAAGCAAAATTATCGTCCAAGATAATGATGTCAGAGCTTTCTTTAGCAACTTCTGTTCCAGAAATGCCCATGGAAAGACCAATGTCTGCCTAAAGTAGCAAGGTAGCAACAGAAATCAACTAACTAAACAACAGAGACTTTCAGGACTAACAGAATGGCAACTCAAAAGATGCTTCTCCTACTTGCTAACTAAGACCAATATTTATATTCCTTTCAAAAAAGAAAAAAGAACCAATTTATGTATACGAGTATGACATTTATGCATAAATGAAGCAAACAGAAAAATTGCTCAAGGATCAGCGCAAGACCTCATGTAGCGCAGGAGCATCATTAGTGCCATCTCCTGTAACAGCTACAACATCACCTCCCTTGCGTAAAGCTTGCACAAGCAACAGTTTGTCATTTGGAGATGACCTTCCCATCACCTGTATTAAAGCAAGTAAACACCGTAGAATATTAAGAAAGAATAAATAAAGATTTGGATAACGAAAGCACTTTTAAGCCATTGAGACAAACTGTTATTTTCTTGGCAACTTCCTCTCTTTCTTGTTCAGAAAGTGCACGGAATGCTTTCCCTTCAATGACAACAGGTTCTGTTGCATCAGAATCTGGAGGAAGAATTCCACACTCTGCAGCAATTGCTTTTGCTGTTTGAATGTTATCTCCAGTTACCATCCTGACCTGTTCATCACTCACTGATTAATCATCCTTGAACTATCTTACATCTAAGCTCAAAGACTCAAAGGGCCAATATCTTTCTAAATATTAAATCACCACATATCACAAACCAGAATTGCATAGAATACTGTACCTTCACGCCGGCAGCTGTGCAGAGTCTCACAGCTTCATCTACACCAGGTCGGCAAGGATCCTACACAAGCATGTGCCATAGATAGAACAAGTATATTAAAAAAAAAATTGGAACATTAAACTCGATGCTAAAATTTTCTGCAAAGGCAGAAATAGTGATGAGACAATAAAATACAGCCATATTCCGATGATTATTTTTATATACAGCCACACAAAGGCATCAAAATCGTGGAGGAAGAATGTAGATGAACTAAAAACAGTCTTCTAAGTTTTGAAACAGATCATAGGATTACATAAACCATTTTGCCATCTTCTACTTGTTTCACAGAGAAGGCATGCCAAATGTTAGTGAAGGAATCAGTTCAGACATAATTCTTTTTAGAATGGTATGTTGTCTTCACCAAATAATATTATTCACATTCTTTACCTTTATGCCAACAATGGTTACCAGAATCAGGTCATCCTCTGGTAGAGTCCATTGTGCTAACTCCTCCTCATTGGTGTTGGGAACAGCATTTCTATCGTAAGGCCTGTACGCAAAGGCAACGCATCGCAAGCTTTTTGCTGCCATATCATCAATGACTCCTTTAAAATATGACTGCAGAGAATTTACAAACAATAAGTATACAGAGGTCTATATCTGTATTAGATGAATGTCATTACTGGTTCACTAATTGCTAAACAGTAAAAACCTCCATTTCTAGTTAGAATTATGAGCAAAAAGCATGCAATTGATTCTCCAATGTCCCTAATCAGATTCGTTCATCATTATTATAGAGCGTACAGGCTATATCTTCTAATTGGTGATCAAACCAAAGAGATAAAGGTCATAAGCACAAATTATCACAATCTAGATCATTGTTTTCACAAAAAAAGGCTACAATATCTTGAACCAGGGGTGATCGACATCTGCAACTAGCAACTGGAGAGACAACAGTACTTTTCAAGTTCTGTAAAATTTTTTTAGATAAGATTAGATTACACAGTTTCATCGCAAAGGATAATTTTCTTCAGCTAAATAAACTAGTATACCTGTATGTAAGTTATTATTACCTTTTCACTATTAATAGGTTTTACGGAACCATCCGTATCAAGAAACTGTGTGCACGAAGCGAGAACCATCTCGGCTGCCCCTTTCCAATGGATATGAACATCTGAGTTGGACTGCAACAATATTAAAGTTAAGCAACTTAATTAGAATCTGATAACTGCAAGAGAACAGTTTATAGAGCCAGTAAAAAAAGGTAAGCAACAATAGAAAGGTAATTATTTTCTCGTGAGAGGAGAGTAATATATAGAGAACACTATATAGCTTGTTAACTTAGAAGACAATAACACACACAACATATCCATCTACAAGTAACAGAAAGGACGCAATTACCAGCTGCAATGCAACTCCACCTCGCTTTTTCTCTGAATTGAAAGGGCAAACATGGAGAATAATGGCTTCTGATCTCACAGCTTCGAACTTCATGCCCAGCTGCGAAAATATTACAAATATACTAAGTTCAAAAAATATGTACAGAAGATAGATATTGGAGATAAGATACTGAGAACTTTAAGATTTATAAAGAACATACCTCGACTCCCCATGACAAGATAGCCTTTTCAGTTGGAGATCCAGAAACTTCTGCATCACCACCATCCTGTGGAAGAAAAATAAGTCAACATATTGTTAGTTTTGATACCAAATGCAAGGAGCAAAGCCAAGCAAACTAGCAAAGTATACAAAATGAGTTAAACCTTGCTGCACGGAAATAACAGTTATTAATAAAACAGCACTGGATGACTTTCCTGACATACAAACTTGTCATATACAAAACAAAATGTCAAGGAAAGGAAGAGCATACCTTGGGGACAAAAACACTACCAGTGGTATTAACTGCAACCCCTTCAATTACAAGAGTGGATTGCTCCTTGTGCATCTGGGCAGCATCATTTGGTGGATTTAACCTTTTTCTACCAGCATAAGCCTCAACCACAGTCATCTACAAAAGGATTAATCAGCATCAAAATTAGAACAATTGTTTTTTTTTCTTCACTGATTTATCAAGTAGAACTTCATTGTTCTTCTCAACTCATTGCAAGAAAGGAACAATAGAGAGATAGACCCACGCTTATTAATGTAGTGGCAAAAAGATGCACAATTATTCACCTGATTTAATGTTAGTGTTCCAGTTTTGTCACTGCAAATAGTAGTTGCAGAACCCATAGTTTCACATGCTGAAAGCCTTCGCACCTGCATAGCATAGGATGACAAAAGCTGAACGGTGGAAAGAATGAACCAGAAAATCTATGGTAAAAAATATAGCAAACATAGCTAATTGACATGAAAGCATCCTTGTTGATGCTTTATATAATAATGTTTGATACTGCTACGATATCTCAGTCTCTCACTGATCACTTCACGTTCATCAGTTACTCAAAATTTCACAGTAGATTTATGAATATACATGCGGGTCAATTGAGAACAATTACTAATAGAAAATAAAGCCTTAGGGTAAGACTGCAAGTTACATCCTAAAAACAATTCTGTGTTTGTTGGCTGTCAAATAACATGATAAAGAAAAACTTTTATGTCTTATCAAAGCAGAGAATTGGTAAGAGTGCAAGTATTGAATATGATATATCCTAAAAGGTAATTGAAAGTGGAATTATATTTCCAAACACTAGCATTTTTCAGAGAAGCATTACAAGTTATTCCCAATAATTTAAGATGCAACTAAAGATGTACAGAAATATACATACCAGGGCTTTATCTGCCATCATTTTGCGCATTGAATAAGCTAGGCTGTCAAGAGACATCAATAAGAAAAGAAACTTAGACACCGAAAAAAAAAACAGAGACCCAAAAAAGGGTGGAAACATCTTAGCCTCTTACGTCAATGTAACAGCTAAGGGCAATCCTTCAGGTACTGCAACAACCACAATAGTGACCTAAAGTATGCAGCAGTTGGTCAATAACATAAAATCGCTGAAATTGGAAAACATCGGCAGAATCAATCAATACCGCAATTGTGAAGATCTCTATCACTCCATCTATTGCTTCACTAATGCTTGTTTTACCACTTGTGAATTGCACTTCACCATTAGGTTCCTTGGTGTGACCAGTAAAAAATCTGCAAGGATATCAATTCAGTTATAGCTCTTCCTGGTAGATGTTTAGACAGACAGTACAATGATTCATAAAATACTTACCGAATCAACAGAATGGCAAGTACAGCTACAGCAACAGAGAGACCAACTATGCCTATAAAAGTTGCCACCCCATTTAATCGCACCTAAATTATAAATGTGTTATTAAAACTGTAACTTTCTTACACCAAACTAGAGGCAAGAGGAAAGGAGGGAACCTGCAAAGGTGTTTCTTCACCAGTGTCCTCGGAGATACTTGCCATCAACAATCCCCACTCAGTATTAATACCAACACCAGTTATCTAAAACCAGTAAAAGTAGCCTATGCTTATAATCAAACCGTGTTTCACATAGAATACAAAATAACTAAGTTTAAGACTCAAAACAGTGCTACAAAAGAAATAAGTACAAAGCTCATACCATCATATTTCCAAAGCCATCTGCCACTTTACAACCGGATAAAAGAAAGGGTGATTTTTTATCCTTGTGAACCTACAAAAAAAAAAGCATATGCTCCTTGAAAATTATTAATTCGACAATACGTAAATAAATTCAAAGTGGTCTAACCAGCTTACAATCTTGCTTTCTCCAGTCATGCTGGATTCATCAATTGCCAAGGAATGGCCAGATATGAAGATCCCGTCAGCAGGTACCTGGGTTCACAAGATAAGAAGTTCAAGTATTAGTCTCTGGAGACACTGGATTCAGCAATTGAGTAGAAAGAGTAAATATGTGAACCTGGTCTCCGATTTTAAGAGGCACGATATCACCAACAACTATGTCATAAATAGAGACCTTTTCCCTTCTGCCACCTCTCATCACCTGCAATAATAACATTGCGTGGTTACTTGAGTGCTAACATAACTGTAAAACTAGTTAATTTGTACAAGAAAAGCTTAAGTAAAATGTTATACGTTTTCTCTGTTAAAGAATTACACACCTCTAGCTGTATATTCCTTTTCTCTGCATTCAAGTTTTGGAATTGAAGAGATTGTTTATAATCACTGATGGCTGTTAATGAAGTAGATAAAGGTTAATATTCAAAAAACGCAGTTACTCCGTCATATAATAGAGCAGAAAAAAAATTAAGGTTAATGGTGAAACGGACAACTTTGCAAGCAATGGAAAACACAGATGAACTTAGACTAATGAGCTAAATTCAGACGAGTATCAGCCATCCTCTCCTCTACAAGGAAAAAGGATGGTTTTGCTTTTTGTTGTGAGCTATCCAAGTGCCATGTTTCATATTCATATATACAGATTAGTGGAGAACTTCAAAAAAACTACCAGTAGACGTATCTAAGCCTTGTCACTGTTATCATGTCATTGTTAAAAGTATTTCAGCCATAACATGATTTTAGAACAGAAACTCAAGTCTCAGCCCTATCCATTTATTTCAGTTTAGAACCTTCATATTTAGAATGATGTCAGGTTTTTTCCATCAAAACAACAACTAGGTGCTTTTTCAACAAGAATGGGGTAACTGTTAAACCTTCAACATCATTACAAGTTTAAGACTATAGCATCGCCGTTGAGTTTCAAATGTAGCCCTGTACTATATTTCATCGACCTGCTACTTTTTGAAAAGAAATTTAAAAATTGTGGTTTAATGAATTACCAGTAACAAATATGACAAGCAGCACTGCGAAAACAATACTTCCTCCATCATACCATCCTTCTTTAAGACCCTGCATCCAGAGACTAGAGTAAAAGTCGCAGCCTTTGGGAGGAACATTTGTAATTACAACAAGAGAAAACCAACAAAAAACTTAATTGACTTTCGGAAAATTTAAATTCCGCAGGACACATTCCATCACTCCAGACTTTATTCATGGTTGTTTATGACAGCGAGTAACAACTAACAAGTATCTCCCAAGACGCAAATAGTATTCATTTTTTTAACAAACGTTTTAAGAACATCAAGAGACCTATTTGTGAGTGTTAGATATTCTTTCAAAAATCAGTATATACAAGGATGGAGTTTATAAAAAAAATGCCAAACTCACCTCAGTTTTTATCCCTAATGCTAGTGATACAACTGCAGCTATGATTAAGATAATAAGGGTCAAATCTTGCCAAGATTCCCACAGAAAAGACTGCAAAAAAGGACAAAGAATTAATCAAATGAAAATTTCTGATAAATTCTAAAAATGAAGGTATCTTCTGAAACTATTCACTAAATAAAAATAAAGTGATTACCAAGAAACCCTTTCCCTTTTTTGTAGGGTATGTATTTGTTCCGAAAGTGCTCTTTCGCTTTACAACATCATCCACCTCCCCTGAGACTCCTGTTTCTACGTTTGTACTAAGCTTCTCTTCTAGCCCTTTAACCTGAAAGATACAATGTTGCAACATCAGTAAACATTACAATTGTAAAAGGGTCAAAGTCTATAATAATTTACTTACACCCCCATATTGCTCCAGAGCTGAAAAATTATTATCCCTGGTCATTGAAGTGAGTTGTTCAAGTCCAATTCCAAAATCACCAGTTGCTATTGGAGGTGACACTGAAGGGCCTTTCACTAGATGCATCACATGAAAAGAACATAATAAGCAAGTGCTAAAAAGGAGCCAAATTATAATAATTGTTTGGTTCACAGGCTAAATAGTACAAAGCTTAAAGCATAGGATATAGGAGTTACCAATATCTCGTTCCCCAGCCAATTTAAAGAGCATTGCAGCCTAATGAACCAACAGAAGAAACAACAAAGTGTAAAGATATACCCCATCAAAACAAGAAAAAATCTTAAGTACACCAATCCTGAAATAGTCTAGTAGTACTTACTCTCACGACTTGAGCATGAGCCCTTATCATTCTCCTCCTCTGCTCTTTATCCTCATCCTTCTTTAGATCCAACGTGTAGCGAAATCGACGGGAAGCATTTAGCACAAGGGCTGCTTGCTGCAAGGGAAATAAATTTATCAGAAACATAAGGTTCCAAACACGTTTCAAGTTATCTTCATAAAAATAACATTAGCAAGTAAGAATGGTAATATCGTATTACAATAACCAAAACAAAACTAGTTTTAAGAACGGCAAAGAATGGGATAATGCCTCATCAATGTTAATAACCTGAAAATTAAAATTCTCTCTTCCAACCTAGTAATCTACCTACACTCTATGCATATGTAATAGTAGAATCCGAACTAAACCAACAACTTGACAACTAATAAAATCAAAACTATTTTCGCTCAAAACTCATCAAATAGAACTTCTTATTCGACAAACGATTTAAGCCAATATGATGCAATTTTCATCACATGCACCGATTCGTTTCAACACCCTAACTATTACGTTCATCATTTCTTTCTCATCATTGTTATAAATGTTGAAATCGTGAACCCTTCATAAAATTTGAAGTTCTCAATTCACAAAAACCATCTCAATCACCATAAATTGATTGAACACCACAATGAACATCATAATATGTGTACCCCCCTAGTAAATAAAGTTAAATCATCATATTGCATTGATAATTTCCACTCCATCCCATTTATATACACAATAAAACCACATAAGCAAATAACATCACGGTACATACTACGTACCCAAACACAATATATTAACTTTTCCAAAGCAATGTAAAAAATGCATGCAAGATCATAATAATTTCCCCTTACATATTATCAACAATAACAATATCATATTCGTTTGTTGCAATTTATATTTTACAAACATTATATATTATATTAAAGTACGTGCATTAGAGAGCATGAACATATTTTAACGTACCCTCCAACGTCTAAGGGATTCAGGTGGGGCATTCTTAGTATTGCCAATATCAAAAGGATCATCCACAAACTCCTCCTCCTCATCCTCCTCATCATATGGCTGTTGATGGGCAGCAGCCTCGACATCGTCGGCGGCGGTTTCAGGCGGTGACATTTCCTTATACTGGCTTGCCTCTTGGCCACCCGCCATTATTAATTTCCCTGTTTTTTCTTCAATATCTCTCTCTTTCTTTCACTTCACCAAAAAAAAATTTTAAAAAAAAACACAAAAACCCCAAAAATTATGATACAAGTATTAGGAGCCTTCTCAAGGAGAGATGGCACCGTACTCTTGTTTTTTGGGGAAAAAAACAATTTAGTTCGGAGCCACCACCCCCTTACTAAAAAAACAGGGAAACTAAAAAAAAACAGCCAAATTAAATTTTGTAATTAGTACTGCTGTTATTGAATTATTATTAACCAACAATGAAAACGGATCATTGAAAAAAAAAAAAAGAATTAATCCCACATAGTTGAAACGCGTAAAATGGATGAATTAGAGAAAATAAAGGAGAGATTATCCACGTAAAAATTGTGTAACCCAATATTAGTATGAGTAACTAAAATTTGCTGAATTTAGGGTTAGATGAATATCACTATATCTGATATAATTGTTTTTTTTTTTTTTTTTGAAAGGTTTACCTTACCACAAATATTCCGAAAATTATGCCACAATTCTCCACCCTTTAATCTTTATCTCCCCCATTTTAGTTGTTGATTGTATGGTTATGGTAATGGTGATGACAGTTGATGTTACGAAGAAGTACTATTGAAGTATGGAACATGCTCAAAGTACTTTTTTTTGTGCACTCGCATACATTGCCAACATTGGTACTATTGATGGTACATAAGAAGTTTCCAAGATATTTCCCGCCTTAAAATTCTATTATATGTTCTGTTGTAGTAAAATATATTTGTACTTTCTTTGGGTTCCCACCACATACATATCGCAAAAAATGAAGTTTGATCGTTAATTACTTTAAAAAGTATTGATAAAAGATATAAGCAAATAAGATCACGAAAGTAAGTTTTACGACAAATTTAATGGTATAATATTTATTTGTCATATTATAAGAGATGTTTGAAGTAAACGCTAATTTCAAAACGGTGAATTACTTGCTACGTTTAATATATATGCTTCGTTTGATGTCAATCGTACAAGATGAAGGCCATTAAAAATTCACGATTGATCATATCATATCATTTCACTTCATTTTCAGAAGTCGTTAATACATAGTTATGCAGAACTAAAAGTCTCTTTGGATCTAAATATGATATAGAGAAAAAAAGAATTAAAAAAAAAATGGCAACATCTTCCCCACTTGCAGATTTTTGTACTTAGACGACAACATGATTGAGCTTGTGTACTTTCTAATTCTCTTCAATCACGCTCACGCCAGAAATAATAACAATGTGTATACAAGAATCAACCAAACTATTACTAAACTACGACAAAAACTCACATCTCCCTGAGCATCATTATGTACACGAGTTTTCAAGAAAATCAGCAACATTCTGGATAATTACATTGCAGCAATAATGGCCAGGACTCAAAAGAAACGGAAAAAAAGAAAACATCAGATGAACGAATGTGTACTAAATATATCAGGATGGCGGGATGATTGGGTTATGAGCCTCAATGTCAACATGGCGTATCCCAGGAACAAGCTTCTGGATCTCTGATTCCAGCCTATCCACTTCACTTCCTAGAGCAGTCACAACTTCCTCACCTGTCATTTACAATAATTTAGCTTCTCTAAAGGATGGCATAGATCTCCATTCTACTATCCATTATGTCAGTACATGCTCATTCACAAAGACTTGGTCCGTGGTTACATACCATAGTTCGACATAACCTTGAGCAATTCAGTTTCATCCTCTCCGTTTGCAGCATCTCGAAACTGCACATTTGAGAAGCTTTCGGCTAAGTTGATACACCAAGTGAGCACCAAAGCGTAATATTTTTTTCTAGAACAAGAACCATTAAAAACGGAACGGTGATGGTTAGTAAATCAGCAAATTTTACCTGTCTACCCCATGATTCACGCCCAGCACGATTAATATAGTTTTGCACCAGCACAACACCATTGAAATCTGTTGCACATACACCTTGTCAGGAACTCAGGATGATACAAAATAGGTGCAGGTACTCTTGAATCTTGATTATACGATCGTACAGAAGGGGGTATTTGACAGATCCACTAACTCAAGCCTCATTTATTGGACATTAAAGAGTGTCTTATTCCATATACACTAAAGAGACACAGCAAAACAAAAAAAAATGAACCAAAAAAAAAAAAAAGAGCACCCTCCATTTGTAAATTGATGGTCCGTCCACTTTGACTTTTACACTCACTAATGCACATCTTTGACCATTATTATTCTTAATTATATATTAGTAAAATTATAAGTTGATACTCGAGACTATACATTTATGACAAATCCAAGATCATGAATACAAACGTTTGTTTTTATATATTAGTAAAAAAATAATATGGTCAAACGGAAGTATCTAAATAGCGCAAAAGTGAACCAAACGGAGTAATACATGATTTCCATGGGTGCACAACTCATATGCTTTCTATGTCTTAAACACACCAGAGTCCATATGGCCAGACATTTGTCTAAACTTTCATTCAGTCTTAGTTATGAATGGTAGAGGCAGCAAACAAGATTAAGCAACCCCCCAACCCCGCCCAAAATAAAAGCAAGTATAAATAAACGAGGTCATTAGCCTAAATGAGCATAGTAGCCTCAATGTAATCATATATAATGCAATCTAAAAAAAATTCATCTGAATAATCAGACATGGAAGTACATAAAGTTACCAATTTCTGCCTTAAATCTGAAGAACCCAGGTCCGATCACCTCACTTTTACAGTCATAAACTGCATCTACAACCTGCCATAAATATAAAGATATGCAATGAGAAAGAAGAGGCACTGTAATGCAGTTATGATTTAAGAAATACTGTGACTCAAGAGGAAGCGAAGGCACGCATAGAGTACATACCGGGTCATTTTTCAAAAAATGCAAGACCTTTTGCATATCTTGATCATCAATTGCCCTCCCAATCAAAGCATGACGATTTCTCTGAATCAAGAATATTGCGACCTGCACTTACCCCACATACAACAGCCCAATATTCATGAGCCACAGGTTGCAACAATCAAACAAAGAATACGACTACAACATCTGCCATAAAATAAGTTCGATAACTTTCTCCTATCTGGGAAATTTGATCCAATTCCAATAAACCACCACCACCCAAGGTCTGAAGACGTCCACATGCAGAGAGGTTGTTCGAAAAAGACCCATACTCAATTCCGTAGAAGAACAAAGGTTGGAACACGTTTTTTTTTTCCAACAACCAAATCTGATCGGCAAGGGCACTGGAAAGACAGCCAGAGCAATCCACTCTTATGAGGTCGATCATCACTGTTATACAGTTGGTGTAGTGGGCATTTCTCACTTGAAAAGCTGCAGACCAAGTGTTCAATTATATGCAATGCTTGTTGGATTTAAAAGGAGTCCGGTTACTATGAGCATTGACATAGTAGACCACCAACATAATAAATATTCTAAAGAATCTGTACCACAACCATATATATTCAATACTCCCAAACAACCCATGCTCCTCTTATCTGCTCCCTACAGTTACAGCAGTTTCTATCAAAATTTCCAATTTCAGTATTGAGACCCCACAACCAAAACAAGATCACTATATTCCCACAATACTGATGCAAATTTATTCTTTGGGGTGATGCGTCTCTCTCCAATCAAAGCAAAACTACTATTTAAAGTGCCACAGTTCCAAAGCAGCTGAAGGCATCTGGGTGAGCAGTAGTTTGGAGAAACATGATACTTGTGATGAGCAGCAGCCACAGGCAGAAAACAGCATTGACACCTTGTGTCCCGTGTTCAGAGGTAGATATCGTTATGGGATACATGTCAGGGCGTTCAGCTCATCATAATTCAAAATTTACAAGTCATTTGTTAAAGAATTTTATAGTCCCTTTCCCAAATTAAAAAAAAAAAAGAAAAAGAAAAGAGAACCTCAGCAATTCTTTACGTCAAACCTTATGAGAGATAGAGAGGGAGGCATCACGAAGAGAAGGAAGATAAGATGATAACATGGGACATGATCACTACGGCCACCTACCTCAATCAACATTTCACAGATTAATGATAAAGCCGGTTTCACATTCAATTGACAGATCTATGGCTTTTTCTCTCGAATCCTAGATCAGAAAAGTAATTCTCTTTGCAGTGACTCTCTTTCAGCCCTTTGCGATGGCTGAAAGATACTGACAGATGCTTGGTACAAACTTTCCATCGTCTTTTCTGTACTTAATAAGGTAGCCATGTCAAAGTGTTCGATGGAGGGTTCTTGTGTCATATTGACATGCATATGCTGGAAATAAGCCGTGTTTGGGTAACATAGCTTACAGGTTTTTTATGTGAGTGTTCAGAGGATTCAATGGGACGAGATTTTGTTGCGGCGATTTTTTATTTTACTGTTATTGTAAATAATTTGGTCGGAACTTTATATGGTCCTCCATGATTATGTAGGTAACATAATTCCTTTGCGAAAAGTAGGTTTTATAAATAGCTTCCTTATGCTTCATAGCTCATGGTGCTTTCCCTAGCTACTAGCTAGTCACTCAAAGTTATAACACATCATTGTAGTTCTTTCCTATTTTCTGTCTGGTTTCTGTAGTTTGCACTTCTCCCAAATAATTAATACAAGCTACAAGAAGCAAGCTATCAAGAGCATCAAATACAGGTTCTAAAGAGGTTGGCAGTAGAAAAAAGCACTATATATTAAGAGCTTATGCCATGGAACTAAATTTAATAATGCCGAACCGGAAGGCACCAAAAGCTGATGACGAGAAACATGAAACATCTAAATCATTTTACTCACCAGACCAAGCAGGTTGCCAACAATAATTGAACCGATAGGGTCATAAATTGGATTCCCAGTGGCATTTACCGCCATTAGGGACGCACCAGCAATAACTAAGCCAGTAACTGCAGCACCATCCTGCACAATAGAAATTCATGAATCAGGGACATTGTATTGTAATCTTCTGTTCGTGGTTTTAGTTGTATCCTCTACAAACAGTTACTCCCTCTGTATTTTTTTATCTTTCTCCATTGAAATCTTGAGACTATTCACTATTAGAGAGAATCTTCTAAATTCTTCTCAAAATATAAGAAATAATATAGTCATGTGGAATCTTGTTTGATTTGTCTCAATGAGTACTTTTTTTTTTTGATATCCAACCATTATATTTTTTATTAATATGTAGTGAAAGATATTTAAGGTCAAAAAAGTAAATTGGCAAACGCGCACAATGAAAATAAAGATAGAAAAAAGACAGGGAGTACTACTTACTAGTTTTTAATCAATGTTTTTCCCTTTTCATTAGAAAAAATACAAGACTCGGGAACATGATGAGGGGGAGATCAGAAACACTATCTCTTTCCTTGGGCAAAAGAAAAAGAAGACAGACAATATAAATAAATTGCAGTAACAAAGAGAAGCACGTAAGGAAACAGAGTGGAAAGTGGATCCCTTGAAGTGCTTGAGCATATGAATAACATACCATGAATAGGATTAACTTCATAAGGGTGTCTCACAATTAATTTACATAAGTGCAATGCATGAGTCAAGATTAAAGATTTAAAGTCCAGAACTGAAGCAGAAAAATCAAGATTATGGGCCTTATATTCAAGCTGATGCAACTGATTGAATCAACAAAGAGTATGTTATGGCAAAAGGCCATAGTCTCATAGACAGTGTCAGCACTCAGCAGACTACAAAGGTAGAAAAAAACACTATTTTGAATGGAAAACTCAAATTACATTATTACTGAGTAGCTCAAGCAAATCAATACTATAGTCTATAGATGGACGATGAAGGCAAAAGTCCCATATCTATGTAATTAAGAATGTCCTATCGAACGAGTTACTCTTTTTCACAAGATTTGACCTCCTCGAAGTTTGTCTTAGAAGTTAATTTAATTTTTTTGTGAATTTGGAGTATTTTGCTCTCTCCTTCAACTTTAGAGAAAGAGCACAAGAAAAATAGGGAGAAAGTGAATGAAAAAAGAGGGACACAAAAGAGCTCATTTATGGGAGTAAATGATGCTACCAAGACCAATACTTTCCTAATCAACCAAGGGTACTCTAAGCACACCAAATCCATCCCCAACCCCATTTGTGACACTTTACTCTCAATTGTTGAAGAAAATCCATCCCTCAACTTAAAGAAAGTACTAAATATCAAAACAAGACGAGTTCTGAAGCAAAATGCATGCTAGATCAACAGGCCTAACATCTGCTCACTTCAGCAATAAACATCAGTAAACAAATCTAAAGACCAGGATGCATAGATATATGGAGTAGTAGATATAAATTGAACAAAAAGGGTAAATGATATACCTATGCCAAGTTAAGGAGAGCATATGTCTAGTTAATACAACAGTAACAAGCACAAACATTTACCTCTGTCATGACTGCAACAGCAGTTGGATCATGGCCACGCCAAATGTAGTCTCTAAGCTTCATTCCCTCTGCAGCGGCGCCTTTCCTTACAGCATGTATCGCAACAACAAGAGAAGCACCTAAACAACTGCTAATATGTAAGAAAAATCAAACAAGTCATCATATAATGACCAGAAACCTGAACTAATATGACTGTACCTTCAATAATAAAGGAGCCACCAATCACAAGGGCTGCATATCCAATGTGTTCAGGGGGCTGAAAGATGTACCATAAATTTAGAAACATAATTTCGTTTGGAGCACAGAAGCTAACACTCATCATGCAGTAAGTTCAACCCCCCCCCCCCCGGTACTACCTGTGAATCCCACAAGTGTTGAAATCCATGAACTACAGTTGCACCCGAGCCAAGGCAGAATATCCCAACAGCAGATATCAAGGACCAAACGAATCTTTCCTTTGAGTAACCATAGCTACGCAACACAAGCAACTGGATTAGATTTAGAATGCAGAAAACATTAACCGTGTAAGCAAGAGAGAATAGGCCAAGGTAATCAACTGTCACAGCTCACCTCGTCAGTTTTCCTAGGAGATTTAGAGTTAAAAGCCCATGGAAAGCAACTCATATTTAGATCATCGGCCATTAATCACAATTAAAGGAGCTACTTGAAATATTTATCAGGTTCAATAGCGTTGTTTTAGTGAAAACCAACCCAATTTTCTATTTCACTTATCTTTGTCTCATTCTTGAAGCAACTGAGCTCCTCACTGAACAATTGCCATATTTATGAAAGAAAACTTTTCGAACTATGAGCATCTTCAACCTTATTTTGTTTGCTATTGATCTACTATTCATATTAGATCACATGGTGTCAATATATATTCTGATGATGACATTGCCCATCCACATATAACAAAATAGAAGAACCCCCTCAGATATGTATCTCTCGGTCACCCACCACACATGTCCCATTGTGGTTGCATTACTTTGAAACTATACAGCTGGATATTCTACCAATATCAGAAAAGAAAGTCACTTGAAGCCCAACTATCCAACAAAAATTTTATTCCTAGAGATCTAGAATTAAACGAAAAGAATTAGGATTTTTTTTCCTGAAAAAAGTGGTTTCTCATACTGCATACTCACCAAGATATATCACTTACACTGATCAAGCAAGTCAACATGGAGCTCCCTAGTCCCTCCTACCTATTTATTATGTGATCAACCATTGATCTGTTATTCAACAAGATTTCTCTCTTAAAGATATAGAAACATTCTGAAAGTAACCTAGAAGCCTAATGTGATAGAAAGCTTCAGACACAAGGAGTTAATTTAAGTTTTCATGAAATAAATGCAAGCATAGAATCGATGGAGTTAATTCCCATGAAATACTTACGGATGAAGAGCGTCTGGACCACGCCTTGAACTACTCAAACCATAAGCAAGAAGCACCTATAATGTGAACTTGGATTAGTCTCTCTGCATCTAATAATTAATGGATAGAGCAGTGTAACAAAATTCGCTAAATACTTCACTTTTCCAATTCTCCCAAAATGGGCCAAAAATAGGCCAAAACTGACCATAATTCACTTTTTTGGATTGCAAAAATTCGCGAGTAGATTAGGAAATTATGTTACAATGGGATAGAGTCAATCTTAAAGCACCAAAACTTCCATGAACCATATATTACCTGATTTGCAAAATCTGCAAGTGAATGTACAACTTCAGCTAGCATAACGTGGCTAGAGGTCGTCCACCAGACCCCAAATTTGAGTGAAAACACAAGAAAATTGCACCATAATGCTGTTGTAACAGCGCGTTGACTAGAAAATCAAAGAAAGCAAATCAACAAATGAAGAGTAAAAACTGCAAAGATAAAAAACCATCCAAAAAGCATTTGATATCATACGGATCTTTAAGGCAAAAGGTATCATCATGAGCAATCATAATGTATGTGTAAATGCATGCAAAAATTGCCTACGCCCACTACACAACTTTTTGTATACTCCTGAACGTATGTCGGGATATAGTATGTCATACTACAAAAATTCTACCAGCATCAATCTCAAATTGCTAGACATGGACAAACAACCTATCACTCTCAGTAATGAGTAAACCACTCATAAACATGATTGAGGCACTGTCATCACTACATTTTCTTCATTTACCTCAAAAACTAGTTATCGTATAATCGATGAAAAGCAACAAGTTGTCCTCACTACTGAAAACATCAATCAAAAACACTTCAAAGAAAAAAAAAATCGAGCAAGTAATGAAACAAAGTAAAAAAAAAAACCACGCTAACGGGATAAATTAAGGATATACATTATTATTACACTAATCAATTAAGACCTCTTGTACAATAAAAAGCATGTATATCAAAACGAATTGCCTTAACTATAAAATTCAAAAGAAAAAACATTGAATCGATAGGATGAAACAAACAACATTTCCAACAATCCAAGAATAAATGATTTACAAAATATTTCATAATCACAACACAATAAAAGATTACATCAAAACAAAAACGAAATAGAATCAATACCTGTGTTGATCATTAACTTCAATCCTTTTCACTTCCTTCGCTCTAGTCAAAAAATCTGCAGCTCAAACACAAAGACAAATCAACAAAACAACAACAAAGAACAACAAAAAATAAACCAAAAAATAAACAAAAAATACAAGAAAATGCAGGAAACAATTACTGCGACGAAATGAAAGCTGGTGATGATTGAAATCAAGAGGAAGTTGGGGAAAAGACGAAACCCTATTCGAGTAATTAGGCAACAAAAATCCACGCAAAAATGTAGGAGAAATAGAATTAGGAGTTCTTTGAAACCCTTGTTCTACAACCGAATTAGAAGGCGTCGAAGAATTAGAATCATCGGAAAACAAGAGAAATTGAGAGAGAGAATGATGTAACGGAGGAGGTGGAGGTTGAGGACGAGAGAGGAGAGAGAAAATCCGAGAAGAACGCATTCGCCACTGCATAATACAATCGCGCGTTTATGGTGTATTACTGTTACAACTAATGTTGATGTTACTGCATTTTTTTCAGAGCAAAAATGGGGAAATGAGGAGAGAGAAAGAGATGGAGGGAAGAAGAAGAAGAAGAAAGTAGAGTGTTGAGTGATTATGGGTTTAAGAGTTTAGACTTTAGACTCAGAACTCAGAAGCAAGCAAGAATAATAAGGTGGTTTTTATGGCAAATTATTGCTTCCCTCCAACTTCTACGGTTCTACCACTACACTTTTTTCTTCTTTGTGATTGTCATCAAGTTGTTACTATCAGCCTCATATGGGACAAAGAATTTCTTTTGCTATAACTTGGTAAGTAACTTTTTTTTTTTTAACTCGTAAATTAGACCTGTCTAAAATAAACCGACTTAAGAATTTGATTCGATTTTTTAAGTTTTGAACTAGAGTTTTTGACTCGAAATGACGAGTTTGGAAATTTTGAGTTATGATTACGTTAGGATCAACCTAACTTGATTTACTCGAAATTTTAATAAAATTTTAAAGAATACTATTTTTTGTAAGATATAATTTTAAATAGTATGGGTAACCAATAATCAAACATATTATATATTTACATAATATATATTCTATATGAAAGATAGGATAATAAAAAGTTGATAAAAAAAAAGGTATCATTGATATGTATTTTTTACCCTAATTCGACCAACAACACATAAAACTCGACCTGACCCAAAAATATATCCGTCTCGTTTTTACCAAACTTGAGACCCGCCCATATGACCCGTTGGACAGAGAGGAGAAAGATTAAAAAGAACTTTCGTGTTTTATGAGAGAGAAATAAAGAAGATATTGTCAAACATGTCAACGTTGCGAGTGAAAAAGAACTTTTTTAAATGAGAAATGTTGCAACATGTAAGTACTAAAAAATGAAGGAAGTGATATTTTTTATGCCTTTTTATGAGCACTTAAGCAAGTATATGTTGATCTACGCCTGACACAACAAAGTTTGTATGCCAAGACAACAACATTTAGATTTGTTAATATTAACAATGTTACATATACTAGAAAGAATCAAGGTTGGCGTAATTAGTTGGATGCTCTCCTCCGTCCTTGTCATAGTGGTTAGATTCTTACCATTTACAAAGTGGCATCACTAAATTTCCTCTCACTTACAAGTGATCTTCATCTTACTTTAAAAATACACTAGACGAAAACTTATTCCTTGGATGATTTTGGGAAATATGATAAGAGAGAAGCATGCCGACCTCTTCTCCACACCAAATTCGTATCGTAGATTTCAAATTTTTTCTTTTTGAGATAGATTTGTACATACTCATAAAAAAAATACATTTGTACTTTAGCATAAACAAAGTTTTAATATATACAAAAATAAAGCTAAATTGTGCTACATCTAATTACCTCAAATAATATGTTAGGAAAATTATTTCAAAAAATTCCTCGAAACAATTTTTTTTTGGCATAATGTATATTTAGCAAACATCTACGTAGTTAACATTTTAACAATGTTGTAATTTTTAAGGTTTCTAAATTAAAAGTGTTAGTTGTGTTTTTTTAAAAGAAAAAAAAGTTAATAAAGTTGAGTTTCTTTATTAGTCTATGATAATAGAAGTAAGAAGGAGTTATAGAAAACAGTATTTTCACCTGATAACTCCTGAGTTTTACGAATATGCACAAGGTACCCTTACAGTTTAAAAAATGCATAAGGTTTCCATGAGGTTTTAGAAAATACGCCGTGAAGTTTACGTTAACTCCTTTACTTATGAGGGTCAAATCATATCCTAATTAACCCCAAAAATCCCTGAATAACTTAGTTTATTACAATTTAAATCCTAATTAATTATAACTAAATCTTAATTAGCTCTAGTTAATTAAACTCCTGATCCACTTTCCAATCCTATGACTCCCAGCCGGCAGCCCCAACCCTTCCCCAGCCACCCATGTCCAGCTACCACCAACCCGCAGAAAACCCCTCCCCTTCCCCGCCCCTAATAATCACCCTCACCCCCGAAAACCACTCCATCCACCACCCTAACTCCCGAAAAACACCCCACCCACTACCCAAAACCCGAGAACCACCCCTACCCACCACCCTCAACCCCCCCCCCCCCAAAAAAAAAAATACACCACCACCACCCTAGACCTCGAAACCACACCCATCCACCACTGAAAGTTGAAACCCTCGAAAAACACTCAATTACACCACCACCCCTCTCAAAAACCACCTCCATCCACCACCTCAACCCCCAAAAACCATCCCTTCCCCTTTCTCACCTCCGAAAATCGTCCAAACCCCCCCAGGCACTCATGAACCCAACTAAAATCATTTGCAATATATTCCATAAATTTTGAAACCCAACCTAATTAAAATCATAATTCATAAGCCAATAATTTCTTTAAGATTTAGAGAGAGGAAAAATGTTGTTCTTGTTGTTGGTGGTATATGAGAGGTTTAGTGCATATTCTAGAAACATTGGTGGGTTGTTCTCTTACTCATTTAAAATACCTAGTTTGCTACACGACGTCCTAGGATTTCCTAATAACGCCCTAAATAGTAAATACGTATAATATAGTGTATTTTTTCATTTTCAGATTTTCTCCCTTCTTCCTTCACTTTCCCTCCCCTCTTCTTCCACATCACCGTTGAGCACCGGTGCAACACACCACTACTGCCGCACCGCCGCCGCACCACCGCTGCCACCACCATCGAACCACCACCGTCGTACCTCCACACCCTCCTCTCCTCTGTTTTTATTCATTTACAGTTAATTTTTTTTTAAAAAAAAAAGAGAAGCGTTTACCATGGACGCCCTACCACCGGTGGTGGGGCGTCCATGGTGAACGCCTACCTTTCTTTTACAAAAAAATTCAGAAAAAGGGGACACCCCACCACCGGTGGAGGCGTCCTTGGTGGACGCCCCCCCTTGTTTTTAAAAAATTCAAGAAAAAACCGAGGAGAGAAGAAGGGGGGTGGTGTGTCGGGATACGACGGTGGTGGTGGTGGTGGCGTGGAGAAGAAGACGGTGATGGTGGTGGTGTGGCGGGAACTTTTGAAATTGGAGGAGGAGGAGAGGTTATTGAAGTGAGTCACGGGGAAGGAGAGAGAAAAGAGATGCAAATATATAAATCAGGTATAAAAATATTTTATTTAGGGCGTTACTAGGAAATTCTAGGGCGTGTTTAGCAAAACCCTAAAATTTTTGGTAGAAAGAATTTGGAAGGAAAAGAACGGAAGTGGAAGAAAAGTTCTTAGTTTCCCATATTTGGTTGAAAAAATAAATTTAAATGAAAGAAAATGGAAGGAATTGAAAGGAAAGACTCCTTAATAAATTTTGACTTTCCTTTCCTTCCAAAAGTGGATGAATTTGGGGGGAAAGAGAAAATTTAAAGCAATCATGGGAAGTTGAGTTTTTTTTTCTCTCTCTTTCTCTTCCTTTTCTTTCTCTTATCTTCATTTTCTTTACCAAAAATGAACCAAACAAGCTTTAAGGCTTGTTAATGTTTAATGGGGTTTTACCTTAAATGACAGAAATCTAAATTATATACACCCCATTTAAATCAAATAAATTTAAGGGTCGATATGGAATTAGAAAGCTTCCGAGATTAGGGTAGTGAAGATCGGAATGAACATCAATGGAGTTGTATAGTAGTAGTGTTGACATTTAATAAAGGGGGAGTAAGCTTGAAGCATTTGCTTTTCATGGAAGTGTTGGCAATCATCAAATCTCAAATTCTCACAAATCAGAGGGGTATTTGGTGAACTAAGTTTGTAATGGAGACTTAGATATAGGGGAAAGCCATGATAGCTTTTAAAACCTTAGGGAACCAGGTGAATTTCATAAAACACGAGGGTACCTTGTGAATTTTCGTAAATCTAAAGGGCACCCGGTGAAAAAACAGATAAAAAAAAGTTGATAAAGTTAAGTCTATGTCTTTGAGAGTATTTTGTAACTTTATATAGACACCAAGTTCTAAAAAGGTCCATAATATAGATAAGGTGTTCAATTTATTGTACTCGTATCCTTTATTTTCTTAAATGTGATGTATGTTCTCAGGTTTCAAAAACCAGAGGTCCGTTCGAAAGCCAAAACTGCTTAGCTCTCGCTTTAGCTTTGACATTAATTTTATGGATCATGACCTTGAAATTTTTCATATTTGAGGGCGACACCCCACTTGAATATGGTAGCTTTCAGCGCTTCAACTCAAATGTGGTTCTCCTACCAAAAGGAGAACATCGAAATACTCACTTATGAGAGTAATGAGTCACCAAAGAACATGACACTTTAAAGAATCATAAACCAAAAATTCCAAGAAACATAATGTCGTTGGGATTGCTTATGCAATGAGATGCAATTATCGCTTTTGGTTGATAGTTCGGATCGTGAACGAAGTTTGCTCCTCCCAACACTTTCATAAGGTAAGGTTTACCCTTTAAATGCATGTTGCCTTCCTCAAATAAGAAGCTACATTATCGTTCTACTTATTGCTACCAAAGACAAGAAGTTATAGGCCACATCCATCAGAATTATGGTTCAATCATCACAATCATTGAACAGCGAAAACCTCTAACAAGCAACTTTATTTTTACCAGCCTTACTTGTTGTTTAACTTTATATGGTTTGTAAGAGTTAATAAAGCTCAGTGTAGTATTTGGTTAGTTTTAGTTTATCGTATGCATGACCTTTTTTCTAAATTGCAATTTTAGTTTTAATTGTTACAAAATTCTACAATCTTAAAAAAAAATACTAACTTAATGAATATTCCCTACTAGGAGCGTGCACCAGTCTAGAACCACACAGCACCGAAACCGGCTGGACCGGGATCTGATTTTTTTGGGAACGGGACTAGGACCGAAATTTGGATCTGTTTGACCAAAATTTGCTTTTAAAAAAATAATTTGTAAAAATTTATACATATTTATAAATTAGATGTATTAAAATTTAATAATTATAACAACGATAATTTTAAAGTTAATAAATAGTAGGTTTTTAGCTTTCTAACTTTATAACTTTGATTTAACCTTTAAACTATTTTTTTTCTTACGAAAAAACAGAAATTTCGGTCCACAGGTTTGGACCGGAATTTTACAGGTTTGGACCGGAAACCCAAAATCCTGATTCTCGGTGGATCGGGGACCATACCGGACTGAGGATTCCGCTCCGATCTGGTCCAAATTCCATATGCTATGCACACCCCTATTCCCTACGCACACCGTCGCGTCGTGCCATTCTCTTTACAGTACCCAAATTCGTGCAAGCCAAGCTATTATTTCATTTGTCACTACGCAACGCAACTGATGCTACATCTGTAGAAGCTTGAAAATCAAATATTAATATATTACTTTGTCCTCCCTATAGAGTAAAAATCCTAGGTTCATTTTCCATTTTTGTGATATGAACCACTGCAAAAACTGGTTAAAAATTTGCATCTTCTCGTGATCTAAGAGTACCATCAGACTGAATGTCATACTAAAAAACTAGCCAAGTTACGATTACACAATACTTAAACTGTTAAGCACTTGCTACAGACAAAGGTGCACGTTCTACTGGAACCACAACTTTCTGAAACCTTCAGGCAGAGTATCATCTATAATCACTAGGAAACTGCATTCAGAAACTACCGTTTGGCCCCGAGTATTTTTTGTACTCTTCGAATCAGATACAGAATCTGCAGCATATTTCACAATCTCTAATCATCTTCAAATCAGATAGTATGGCATACATGAATGTCAAAAATAGAATTCTACTCTTAAACATGATAATCAGAGAGGCCATTATTGTCAAAGAGATTGTACAAGAAAAACCTTTTACACATCTGAACAATACAGGTTGGGATAAAAGATGATGTACTATCAAATCATCATCCACTAAAGCAAGCACAATGAGCTCGAAATTACGACTATCACTGTATCCGTGTATAAATACCTCAATACTCATGAAGCATGACAATAAAAAAAACTAAGCTTAAGTTACATTTGAAGTTTTGAACTACTTTACAAACCTACAGGATGAAAGATGAAGCTAATCCGGAGCATAAAGTGCTGTTTCAACAGCCCCAACGCCTTCTGGTTGATTTAAAATCCTGCACGCTGAGCCCTGAACCATCTAATGTACTGGAGCTTCAAATCAAAATAAAGTTGAAACAGGTATCTAATCTCAATACACCATCTACTGTTGATGTTTAAACTGCCTCCAAAATTTGTCCGTAGATCAATTTCGACCTTCCTTCCTGGCACGCTGTCGAATAAAGGGCCTATTACGCTGCTCCCCACTAACTGACCGCGTTACAATTTTTAATGGATGAGCCTCGGTATTAAAGACCCATTGATCTAAAGGAATTAATGATGGGGGTGAGAAGAGAAGATACATATATTTCAGGGTTTCTGCCAAGAAAAAGCTCTGCATCATATTGTCTTTAACACCGCTATTTACCTGAAAAAAGCAAAAATGTTAAACAAAAGATGAATCAATAAAATAATTATCGCAAACAATAGCAAGCACTATAAACTGACTGTCTTCTAATTATACGGGTGTGTGCTCTTTATCCCAGGATTAATCGGGTCTAATTGGTGAATTATCAAAAAAAAATTGGGTCTAATTGGTGTAAAGACAAGGAGAGGGTGGATCAGGTCCAATCAAGTCTAATAAATTCAGTTCATGTGATCAATATACACCCTAAAAGATCCGAATCTAGAAAAGTTTGGAATTTAAGAAGCTTACATCCTTGAGGCCCACATAGCCTCCCTCTACACGGGAATTTTTCTCGAACGCTTGAAATATGTTCCAACCCCATTCCTGATACGTCTTGTTTCCTGTAAGGCGCCACAAGTAGAACAGTGATTCCACTGTTTCTGGTCTCAAAATGTTCCATGATGTACCCACAGACATGTCCTGCACGAAAATTCAAAGATTATAAAAAAAGATGAGTCTTTCAAATTCCAAGAACAGAGAACCTAACATGACGACTCACCCGGCCCTCGTGAAAGAAATAATTCTCCCCTGCTAATTTTGTAGGTGTTGACTGGTAGAAGTTATAGCATGTCCACGCCAACTACAGCATCCAAAAACAAGTTAGAGACAATCATCCTATTCTTTTGGTTTGGGGAGGGGGGAAGGTTATTCCTAACTCCTAAGTGAAGAGTTGCCAAATTCCAAAATTGTACTATTAACAAAGACAAAACCCCCTTTGCAGCCGATTCTTTGTCATATTAAGGTATCATTGACATGAAGTTCAAACCTCGCCGGAGAGAGAGAGTGAACTGAAAAGTGGCCTCAAATTTCATCCCTTCCATGTCGGTAAACTGACACTTCTCACTTCTCAGTGACTAAACAAGAGAGGAAATAAAAGTACTTCGTAAAACCTCACAAGTTTGCCTTAACCTTATAGTCCTTATGAAGCGAGACTACATAATCCTGAGCTTCACAAAACCTTATAGTGAAAGGATCAACAAGAAGACTTCTTGTAGACTTGGCCACAAAATGGCACACAGAGTAAAAGAGGGACTTCAAACTCGCTACCTCCCTTATGTTTCATAGAAGCCAGTGGACATGCCCATTTATTTGGCATCCATTATACCAAAGGGAAAACATGGCAATTAGCATATCTTTGAGTTATATCTAGTCGATCCAGGTACAGGCTCCCATCCAAAGGGACCACTCAGACCAAGTTGCGAAGCCCCATGCTTGATCCAGGATCTCACTGTCAAAAAAAAGTTCATTGCAGTGGCAAAAAATAGTCTCTGCTGATGAATTCACCCTAAGCTGATTAGAGATGACTTTGAACACAACAATGTTAAATGACTTTCATAAGTCTAATTAATCATATTAGATGATGGGTCAATGTTGCATTTGTATACAGTCAACATAGTCAAAGTTCCATTGCAAAATTATTATTGTATAACTTCTTGACCAATACTATGCTATCTAATACTCAGAAAAGATTTAGCCCCTGGAAATATTTCAAGGAATAAGCAGTAGTAGACTCATGCGTTGCATCATATTTTGTCAGGTACCTCTTGAGCAAGTGACATAAATTTCTTTGAATCCTCTGGACCATAACCAGATGATCCTAAAGCCAACATTCCAGGAGCAAAGCATGCTAACTCATCCATCTGCACAAATATTATATGATGTGGAATACAAGCACATGAGTAATCCAAAAACAAAGAACGATGTTATTTCAATGTGAAAGCTTACCTTATGATGCAAAGAGTTCCCATTTCGCTCACAGATATACGTGAAAGATGAAGGCGTTGTCTTTTGAATCAGAGTTAAAAGGCCATTCATTGATTTCTCCCACATCTCCCTGTTCCCAAGATGTGCACAAAATGTAAGAGCAGCAATAAAAGAAAATTTCAACAAGAAAAGATCTTACAAAAATCTATATACGACCACAAAATACAAAAGAACTTCCGCACTATATTATTGATGGTGACCAAGACGTGAAGAGAAGCAAAAATGACTAAACAAATAGCATATTATAGAGAATTACAAATATTGGGGTCATGAAAGATCACTCTCTTCCACTTAGCATAGTCACGATATATGATAATTAAAATAAAGGTCATCAATAGTGGTTTTATAGAATACTTGATTGCTTGGCAAAGATTCCATTAAAGCATAAAACTTCAATCATCATCCAGGGAGAACTCAAAAGCAATAAACCTGCCTTTGTCAAATTCCAGTCAAATGAACCAAAAGAGTTATGAAGACACAGTAATGAAGCAAAGAAAAGAAGAAACACAGTAACTCACATGGCAAACTGAAACACGCTCTGCACACAAAATAAGTCACTAGATTTGCTAGATACGTTGATCTGCTCTTTACTTTATTCTAAGACATAACTACCACATGTCATGCAAGTGGATACCAGCTAAACACACCTGTAGAGTTTTACGGATGCAGTTTTGTTCCCCTGTATCCATACCTTGAGAAGATATTCGTAAAAGCTGCAACCAAATCCTTAGGTTAGCCACTCATCCATCAAAAAGCAATAGAACAGAGAGTTCGTCGTATTAAGGTTGACAATTTGAGCTTACAAAGTACAAACAAAATTTACCTGTCACCCATAGCACCAAAAGTGATAGTTGTACGCGATCCTGTCCCGCTATCAGGACTAATATAAATAGGCAGCAAACCATCTTCAGGAAAGGTTTTATTGAATACTGATATAACATTTTCAACCTAAATATAAAATGATCATCAATAAGAACACGATACCTTTATTTAAGAGTACAAAAGTGTGCATAGGCAGAGTTAATTCTTTAAAAATATGAAAATCAAAACACACTTGACAATTTACCTTCTGCTGGTATTTGGGATCCCCTGTCCTCTGAGAGAGTGCAATAAATTCAACTTGCTCAGTGCCTGAATCTGCTAATATGCTGTCTCCCTGCAAAGAATAATCAACAAGTGTGATAATTAATATGTAACTGAGCTTGGTTGGAAAAAAAAAAAAGCAGTCCTTCCCAAAGTCAGTAAGGACAGTGGTTGGCTGCCTATCTAGACCCTCATCATGTATTGCTTCGCCAAAGAGTAGCATGCTTGAGTGAAACAAACTGAAGATAAGTTTCCCTTCCCACTGTCATATATCTTGCCTCTTCACTGTAATCTATCTTACCCTTTCCCAGAACCCAATAAAAAAAGATACTGAGGCAATTCACCAAGTAGGAAAGTTTTTCACACAATGCAAAAGAGATCTTTAGATTTCAGTTTCTTGAAAACTGTTACAACCACATGATAAGATGCCAAGCAGTTAATTCATAAGCTGCTCTTGAAACATATGGACAGGTCTTATTGGCTATCCAAAAGTGCCAACACAAATTCCATAATCGTTCAAGCCAGAAACAATCTATAGCTCTAATGCAGCAGAGCACCATAAAGAGAGCACCGGATCATATATATAAATACTAGCCTTTTGTGCACGCGATGCGTGCGATGATATTTTTAGGCCTAATACTAAGTAGTAAACAAACTGAAAATGCAAGTTAGTATTTAAGTTCATCTCCATTTTGTGAATAAGATTCTTTCATGTTCTTTTTATGTTGTTTTTCATTTTTGTAATTTTGAATAGTTTTTTTGTTTCTCAAGTCTTATATGCGCATATTTTTTAATAATCAGTATGATGTTCTTTACTAAATATCGTCATGTTCTTTTTTTTTGGTTTTATTAATTTTTTAAATATATAATAGTTTTTGATATGGATTTCAGTGATTTCTCTATGATCCCAAAATTGTAACCGAAAAGTATAAGACAATTTTAGTTTTTTTTCTTGTCTAACTTCTAAATTCTGATTTCAAAAATTGATATTTGAAAATTTCATCATTTTAATTTTTCTCCTTTTCTAAATGTTCACACTTTGAGTTTCAATTATATTTGAAATAAATTTTAAATTTTTCAATCTGATTTTGCATGAAATGGTCATTTTAATCTTTCTCCTTTTCTAAATTGTAACACTTTGAGTTTCAATCATATTGAAAATGAAATTTTAAGTTTTTCATACACAATTTGATTTTGCATGAAATGATCATTTTTTATTTTTCTCCTTTTCTAAATTTTAACACTTTGAGTTTCAATTATAGGTGAAACGAAATTTTAAATTTTTCATACACAATCTGATTTTGCAAATTAATGTAATTTTTTTTTTTCTGAAAATGGATTATTGCAAAAGTTGTTCGCAAAAAGGTTTGATATTGTTTTATTTTTCAAAATTTATTTCTGAACATGGATATTCTGCAAAAGTTTTGGGTAAAAATTTATATTGGAATTTTTAAGAAAGAACTAAATTTGCAACTTTTTCATCAGTGTCATAAATGAATCAAATTTCATGTACATCTTGTTTTCAGATTTTTTCTGAAAATGAATCAAATTTAAGTCTAATTATATAAAAGCCCTTTTCAATTAATTCATATTATCTCCATTTTTTCAACTACATAACAGTCGAATAATGTGAAATAACTTTGAAGATTAAAAGAATTATGTACTTGTTTGAAAGTTCGCAAATCGCCGATGGACGAATGTGTGATGTCACTGTCAAAATCTTATGTTTTTCTCAGATTTGTGTTTATAGGTAGTTTTTGTGAGTATGTAATTGTGAATGGTTATTGAGAACAATGATTTGTAAGTGAATTTTGTGAATGTTTTTGTATGTATGGACATCCTAATATATTAGTTTTAGTTTGAAAGTTAATTTCTAGTTTTTGTAAAGTTTCTTAATCATTTGAGTGATTTGCATAATTTTTACAACGTGATTTTCTCAATTCTATGAGTGATTTGTAAAGTTTCCTCATATAAGTGATTTCTGAGTGATTGTTGAAATTAATTTTCGATGGCTTTGTTTGACCCCCATTTTGGTATTGAGATTTCTTTTGTAATTTAGAAAGAGAAAGGGGGCAAAATAGTCAGTTCAAAAGAGGACACCGTTGCTCCCCCTTCCCTTATGTAGTACTAGCATTTTTTGCACGCGATGCGTGCTTGAATTTTTTTCAAAACAGAAACTCGATTTTTTTCGACGTATGTAAAAGTCAAAATTTGAACATTAGACGTACAAAGTATAATTGTTTTTATTTACAAAATTTAATTGGTTTAGTCTCTGTCACTTAAGTCTCTCACCAGTCTTTTTTTTTACTTTTCAAGGTCAAAATTCTATGAACAAAATAGAAATTTTATTGAATTTATCTCTGATTTCTAATATTATAATTTTTAGTTGATTTTGAATTAAGTACACTACTTATTCATATATTGTGAAAAAAGTGGACACTTGGATTTCAAGTCAAATTTGTGAGTATGTATTGACGTTGTAGTGTATTGGTTGTAGTTTGTAAGTTAATCTTTTGGTTTTGGTTTGTAAAGTTTCATCATTTGAGTGATTTGTGTAATGTAAATTATACAATTCTATGATTTTAGTTGACTTGTGAGTGATTGTTATAATTTTATTTCCAGTATTTTTATTTGAATCTCTCTTTGGTTTGTAAGTGGATTTGTAATTTAGAAAGGAAAAGGGATAAAATAGTCTCTTCATTCGGGGACACCATAGCTCCCCCTTCCCTTATATAATAGAGATATGTTATACTTTAATTCTTGAATGATATTTTACATAAACCTTTTTACCTTGATAATTAATCGTTATAATATAATAGAAAGAGATAGGTTCAAATATATGTAAGAGTTTCATTATATATAGGAAACACTATGAAAAAGTAAATAATTTTTTTTTCTCGTCTAACTTCTAAATTATAATTTCACTACAAATACACCTCAGTTTTTTTCCTTGTCTAACTTTTAAATTTTGTTTGCACACATTGATATTTAAAAATTTCCATCATTTTAAATTTGGTCCTTTCCTAAATTTTAACACTTTTAGCTTCAATTATATTTGAAATGAAATTTTGATTTTTTTTCATACACAATTTGATATTGAATTTTTTTTAGAAAAACAAAAATCGTTACTTTTTGCAAATTAATTTAGTTTTTTTTTCTGAAAATGGATTTTTGCAAAAAGTTTGATATTGTTATGTTTTTCAAAATTTATTTCTGAACATGGATTTTTTGCAAAAGTTTTGGGCAAAAATTTAAATATTGGCTTTTTTTTAGAAAAAACTAAATTTGTTTCATATGAAAATGAATTAAATTTAAGTCTGATTGTATAAAAGCCTTTTTGAACTCATTGTTGTCATCTCCATTTTTTTAACTACATAACAGTCAACTAATTTCCTATTGTTTATTTCAACTAATGTGAAATAATTTGGAAGTTTGCAAATTATGCTGATGGATGAATGTGTGATATCACCGTCAAAATTTTATGTTTTTCTCAAATTTGTGGTAACTTTTGTGAGTATTTGTAAGTAACTTTTTGTAGTAAATGTTTTTTTATGTATTAATGTTCTAGATTATTAGTTTTACTTTGTATGTTAATTTTAAGTTTTAATAAAGTTTTTTAATTATTTGAACGATTTGCAACATGATTTTCTTAAATTGTATGAGTGATTGTAAAGTTCTTCTTTTTAAGTGATTTGTGAGTGAGTGTTGTAAATTAATTTTGGTAGTTTTTTTGAGTCTCGATTTTATTTTGAGATTCCTTTTGTAATTTAGAAAGGAAGGGGTAAATAGTCAGTTCAAAAGAGGACATCATACTCCCCCTTCCCTTATATATATATATATATATATATATATATATATATTATATATATATATATAATATATATAGTTCGATTAAATGTCCAACTAAATAGATTAATAGACTACAACTTACCCCTGTCCATCCAGGATTATGTGGTCTTCCATGTGCCAGGTTAATAATGTTATATGGTATACCAGAAGATGTGTCCCATGCAGGTAGCAATCTATCAGCAATGTCTTGGGCTTTTTCAAGGAACATCTTGTCGTTGGAGAGATCATATGCGCTTAACAGTCCCCCTACAACTCTGTTAAAACAAACATAAAAACAACAATTTGGTCTTGAACACTAAGCAACATTAAAGCATTTTTATAAAAGCATTGACTATAAAAATCGACATTAAACCTTATAAAGCAACCTTATGGTTGTCTCAAAGACACTAGCATCATAATCTTTGTTAAAATCCAACGAATTTGCAACCCACCTGCCAAAAGACAATGCAAATTATCAAGCTGAAGAATCACAAAGCAGAAATGAATACCAGTTAGAATTGAAACTCTTTTGAAAAACGGTCAAAAGATGGATGAGGCAACAAGTACAAAAGCAAAAGCGAGCCAACAATGGTAATATTCATAAGTTGTAGACTTTGACTATTTCCTTTGGGTTCATATATATATATATATATATATATATTATATATATTATATATTATATATATATATATATATATTATTGTATAGATGTATGTATGTATGTATGTATGGATGTATGTATGTGTGTGTGTGTGTGTGTATATATATATATATATATCTCTATTATATAAGGGAAGGGGGAGCAATGGTGTCCTTTTTCGAAATGCCTATTTTGCCCCCCTTCCCATTCTAAATTACAATTTCACTTACAAATCAAAGGGGGCTTCAAACAAAAATACCAAATATAATTATAACAATCACTCACAAGTCAACTAAAATCATAAAATTGCATAATTTACGTTATGCAAATCACTAAAATGAGGAAACTTTATAAAAACTTAAAATTCACTTACAAACTACAACCTATGAAAAAATTGACTTGAAATCAAATGTCCACTTTCTTTACAATTTATGAAGTACTGTACTTAATTCAAAAATCAACTAAAAAATTATAATATTAGAAATCATAAATAAATTCAATAAAATTTCTATTTTGTTCATAGAATTTAACTTTGAAAAGTAAAAAAAAAAAAAAACAAAAAAAATGGTGAGAGACTTAAGTGACAGAAACTAAACCAATCAAATTTTGCAACTAAAAACAATTATACTTTGTATGTCTAATGTTCAAAGTTTGACTCTTATGCCAAAGAAAATCGAGTTTCTGTTTCGAAAAAAATTCAAGCACGCATCGCGTGCAAAAAATTCTAGTATATTTCTCACGTAAGATGTTTTCTTATGTGATCTTACATATATATACATACTTCCTCCAATATTTTAACTTGCACCATTTCGTTTTTGGCACTATTCTTCAACCAACTTTGTTAAGCTATCTCGCATCATTATATAAGAAAAAACATAGTCAAGTGGGTCTTGTTAGATTCGCCCCAATGCAAGGATTCCAAATATCAAACTTTTATAATTTTTACTTATACGCAATTAGAGATATTGACGTTCAAATAAGCATCTCCGCAAAGGCGCAAACGTGAAAAACAAAATGGTGCAATAAAAAAAAAAAACAGATGAAGTATATATATAGAAAAAGTTCATCTAATAGTTATGGATCACATCAACCTCTTTATCCAACACTACCTCTGTCTTTTTTATCCTTACGGATTTAGCCTTAATCACTTGTTGCTAACTTCTTAAATGAATCTGAGTCATATAATTGAGATGAAAAAGGTTTGGCCCCATTTCTAATCAATGTCCCAATAGAAGCCACTAAATGTCCAACCTCCCACCCAATGAGAAGCAAGAATAAAAGAAAGACCGTAACAAAAATGTACTAGACCAGGATTAGTATTAATTACAAAGAGAAACAAACCCAAATTAGTGAATCATTAATCCTTGTTGAAAAGGCTAACAATCAAGTAATAACAGAAAAGGGGAAAAAAAAAAAAAAAAAAGAGGGCAGAGAAATCTAATTGTATAAAATTTCACTCTTTTTATTAATGAAATGTGAGAGCTTAATTGTCGAAGTTCAATCCAAGTCTTCAATTACTCCCTCCGTCCTCAAACACTCCCAATTAACATTTGGCCCAGAGTCTTCGGAGGGGTAAATCTATAGTGAAGATAAACAAAAAGTAGATTTGATTGGATATAGAGGGTCACCCTATATTAACAGAACAAATAGATTTGAATGGAGATAGTAGAATAATTTGATACCGAGAAAAGACAAAAATAGATGCGGTAGCAAATAGTGCTTAATTTATGTTGAAGAGAAAGAGAAGGTAAATGTGATTGGAGATAATGGTCCAAATATCAACCCCTAAAAGAAAACGGGCAAGGTAAGTGGGACATCCCCAAAAATGAGAAATGGGTAAAGAGTATTTTGGGACAAAGGAGTATTAAAATGTAGGACTGAGAGGGTAGGGGTGTCAAACAAGATGTTTCAAATTATTACTCTGGAGTTTATATTGTGCTTCTCAACATCTCAAGGCTTCAAGGGCCATTTTTGTGCCAAGTAAGCATCACTTTATGGCAGTTAGAAAAGCATTTGATAGGTTTCTGACAATGAACAAAAAATGCAATAAACAAGATCTTTATAGCATCGGTGGACTGACAATACAATACCAACTTGATTTAATGGATAAAAATAGTAATCCTAATATAGGTTATATGAATAAAAAACACATTAATGAGCAACCCTTCCATTGCAGATCCATAAATCACTTTCCACTCATAATCTAGCAGCATCTTGATATTATCATATGATTGTATAATAGAATTTGCGACAGACAGTATACTGTATACTTTTAGGTCAAACTAGAACCAATAAGATTTCAGGAAATCAAATATAGAACCTCACTTGTAGAATCTAAGTGAAAGAAAAATGCATGCAATATATTAAAGGAACAAGAACTCACTCTCTAGCTCTTTGGAATTGTTCATCCAGACCCATTATATACAATGTATCCAATGAGTCTATCAATGTAGCTCCAAGACCTCCGAAGCTATTAACACCACTCTTTGACTGGGGCTGTGTAGATGAAATGAACTACATAAGTACAAGAAGTACAAAGAACAGGTGTAAACAAAAAGACACCATTAAATTAAAGGATCTCTAAAATTTCTTTAAGGAGCTCTGAATTCAATGGTCAAACAAAGATGTATGAGGGTATCTTAGACGTTTATTGTTTGTCATTTGACATGGCTTCACTAAAGATATGGAAGCGGACTACGCATTCCTCATACGACTGATTCGTCATTTTTTCACAGCTTTCCAAGTTCTTAGGATGCATGATAAATCAAAACTCATAACTAAAAAATATATCACCAAGAATTACCTGAAGTTCATCTTGCCCCCAGGCATATTTCTCGTATGAACTCCAAGCATGAAGCATGGCCTCTTTCACTTTCTGTCTTCGCTCAACATCAATAGGATCATCTGAAATAATTTTCGTTGTTGGAAAATCATTCTTTACCCCTATAGAACTTTTGACCCCTTCAAGCTGTAAAGGAACAGAAAATCAATCCACAAAGAATAAAAATATGAAATTACATACTGAAAGAAGAGACAAGAAATATATAAGCCGATAACCGCTTGTAGACAGTTTCAGGCTAAAAGGTAATGGAAATTCCAGCAATAAAAAAAGGTTGGCCATGAGAACTTGAGAAGAAACAAAATATCCTTACTTTACAGAAATAATCAGCCAAGAGGGATAATAATATTTCAAAGATGGGACTACAATAAAGTCATACAAGTTAGCAAGTCAATAACACAGAGATAGAGAAGCATAAAAATAAATACTGAAATTGGGATAGCAATTATTTTACCTCTTCTTGTAATCGATTGACCTCTGAGTATAACTTAGCAGTCTCCTCCTGCAATCAGCATGATACGATTAAACTAATGCCGGAATATTCTCCCAACGCAAACTGTGACAAACGAAAGAGAGAAAGGGAGTGTGTGGTTGCATGTATTTCATCTAAAGTCACAATCTAATTTCAAAGTCAAGTCCCAAGAATTCACTGTTAAAAATGAAACAATAATCTCATTGCCAAGCACCTGCCCATAGCACTATCAAACATTAAAATTTTATTACATAACTGCAACTACAGGAACTTCTAGTAGCCTTTACTGAAAACACATAAGAACTTCCGTCTCCCTCCATAAAAGCTGCATATCATCAAAAATGTATTTCAACCTTACATTAGCCATTGTAGCTTCAGCTTTCATGAAGTTTACTAAGCAAAATGTAGACAGAAGGTTTGACTCAAAGAGATGCTTATCACATAACCAGATGTTTACAAGGGTAAACCACTGCTGTGTACAACATTCATACATCATCTTTCTGCACATAATTAGTTCATCTGCACACAGCTTTGTCATCAAGCAATTACATTAATATCTAGCATCTACCAAAGAGCTCTAAGAGTACATTGCATCTTCAGACCTTCCACAAGAGCCACAAGGGTTAATTCCAGGAGGGATGCGGCAGCTCGCTTTCCAAGTGATGAAAAGCCACGGCTCCCTTGCGTAAGCCCAAATATCCTCAATATCCAATATGAATGAACCAAAACATATTAAAATATAATTTGACGGCTACAAAACCCTATATATCAAAAGCCACAGCTCCAGTACATATCGGTTTCAGTAACATAGAAATCTGACAAGTATAACCCACATTTCTACAATCAATCCGTTGTTTTTTGGTCATAAGAACCCACTAATCACTTTATCCCCACTAATCACTTTATCCCCACTAAACGTTCACCAATATATAATCTTCTGACTAACATTCTAGTCAATCTTCATGATAATGTCAACATTAGAACCAAATTTCAAAATTTTCCCCACATAATCACCCATCAAATACAAAAAATCCACTCTGTATGAGCTACTCCCTAAATAGACACAATTGGCTGCACCCCCTGGGAAAAATGACATTGTGGCAAGTGGCAACTATAGCACAGACAAAAAGAGTAAAACTAGCCCTAATTGTCCAACACTCCCTCTAGGAAAAGCAAAGTGTGACACTTTCTTGATCATTGCCACTACACTTAAACCATGAACCACCTATCTCAAATTTTCACCAATAAACTTTACTTCATCCACCAACTTCCTGACATCAGTTCCTCACCATCTACATCTTTACATGGTTTGTCCATCAACTAACAAGAAAATATACGCCTTGAATTCATCCCAAGTGTCAATAAACCACAAAATGTTCAAAGAGAACATCCCACAAAATGAAACCACTAATCATAGACAGCTTCATACTTCATTAATATGCCCAAGCTCTCAATAAATTAAAAAGATCAACAGCTTACCAACTATTACCTCACACAATACTGGCCTGATCCAGCCTAATCCCGCTCTCGCTCTGAAAAAGCTCAAGTATCAACTCTCTAACATGAAAACAATCTTACTTATACTCTAAACCCCATTCCAAAGAAATAAATTAAACCCCAACTTTCACATCATACAGATATTATCTACACAAATAAACATCAATTAATCAAAATAGAACTTCAGCAAACAAGTTAAGACAATGTCAAACACAACTTGCACATCTTCCATGTCATCATGATCCACTTAGTTAATTAAACAACACTATCACTTCAAACTTAAAAAATATACAAATAATAACCATGTTACATGATCTCCTTCCTGATAAAAAAAATTACAAATCCTTCAAATTATTACCCATAAAAAACCCATAATTAAAAACGAAAAATCAGATCTAGCAACCAAAAAAAAGGAACAAAAATTCAAATAAAATCAAAGAAATATAAAATTACTAACCTCATGCTCTCTGAGAAGACTTTGGCGATCCCAAACGAACAAAGTACCCATAACAAATGCCATGAACAACAAAGCCAATTTCTTTGGTCGTTTCAAGTAATACGCCGGATTTAAATATCTCCAGCAAGATAATGATCTACTTCTCGCCATTTTTCTTTACTTGGATTTTTTTGTGTAATCAGAGAAAGAAAAAAAAAAATCCTAAACCCTAAAATTAGCAGTTGAATTTTCTAGCATATGAAAATCCAAATTAAAAAGTTAATGTAAGATAACAAAGCTCAATTCAGATAAAATTGATCGATTGAATCAAATCTGAATTTCAATTTTATGTTCTTCACTAAATTTTAGCAGAGAATTTTCTGGGTTATTTCACTTTCTCTCTCTTCCCCATTAACTTTTGATTGACGGCGAACTTTTTTTTTTTTTTTAGAGGAGAAGAAGACGATGACAATGAAGAAGAAGCAGAAGACGGGAATCTCTTTAAAACGAAAAATGGAGAAAATGAAAAAAATTAATAGATACTTTTACTGGTACTTGAGAGAAAATATTTTATGGAAAAATAAATAGAGAAAATAGTGGAAAAAGTGAGAATTAAAAATTGATGGATTTTAATTTGTGGGAATTTCTAGTTGGTGTTTGGTTTGGTTTGTTCGTATCGTGAGTTTCAAGTCAAGCATAGGTTCTTGCTTTTTCCCAATAGGAGGTTGCCATGTAGATGATATTGGATGTACGAGGTACAAGTCAACTATTACATGCTATAGTCAATCCTACGAGAAGTGTTTGCTAGAATTTATCCTTTCTCATAATTTGACAGTTCGTTTGGTTAGTGGTACTAAATGGTAAGTAATGATGATGGTTGCTTTTGAAAAGTGAATATAGGGGGAACAAAAAAGAACGCTCTAGAGAGAGAATAGGAAGAGAGAGAAGCTCTCAAGTCTCAAGATGGGGTTTACAAACCCCCGACCACCGGATCCACCCAAACCGCCCATCTCTCCTCCGCTGTTCAAAAGTCCTCACTCACCCATGCCTCCCAATCTGCCGACCTCACTCTGCGCTGCTGGTTTTTGCAAATCTCAAGTGGAGAAGATGATGACTCACCTTCTCCAGCCAACTAAACAGCAAAGCCGCCATAGCCGACACCTTCGAATTACCCACCACCGACGCCATGATTGGTTTTCAATCCAGGTAAGTTTTCTATCTCCTTTACTAAATTCATTTATCTTGATTAAGTATAAATTTGCAACAAGTTTGTTGAATTACAAAGAAATCAGGACTAAATTCCAATTGTTATCTGTTATGATCAATTCCTTTTGGGGGTCGTCTGTTTGTAATATGTCTGTCAGTGTTTATGTTCGTGGTTCATGGAATTCGCCGCAATCTTGCAGCCAACTATGGTGGTTTTGTCAAATTTATCTAGTAGCTATGTATTTTTATGGAGCTCAACTTGGCAGTGGTGTAAGGATTGAAGTTCAGTTCTGCTATACTATGTACTTTTGCATTCTTTACAATTGCATCTATCGATTTACCTCACAAGAATTACTGGCTTATAAACTTGTTATAATCGTATGTCATGTACCCCACGATAAATATGTTTTACATTGGTCGGAATGTATTTTTTTAGAGTGGGTTACAGTAATGAAAAAACATGTCCGGTTCTTCTATCTGGAAACATTAACACAATTAAGCTCTGTGATCGTGTCTACTAATGTTTATATACACCATCGATGCAACACAATCACTTCTATGCACACCGCTTGGTCGGTGAAATTACTGAAGGCTATGGTTACATGGTACAGGAGCTTGGTTCATTTTTCTATGCAGCATATCACTTCAAATTGGGTGTGCATTTGGATAAATATATTGCCATGGTTAAGCAATATAACACTTATTGCAATAATATATACTTCTAGATTATCGCTATATGAGTATGTGACCAGCGATTGGATAACTTTTGTCTTGCAATTACAGAGATATATACTTCATTTCATGCCCTACCATTGTATTAAGATTGCTCCCTCTTTGCGAATATATAAATATAATTGTAATTATATAAAATGCCACAAATCTGTGAGTAAATGCCACTCTGCTACTATTGTGCCTGACTTTTGGGACTGGCATATAGCCTTGCCCAGCATCATTCGATGCCTGCCTAGACACTTGGTGTCTCTGAAATATTATATGCTCAATCACTATGAAAACTACGGTTGGAGGCAATGCAAAGTCTTTGGAAGGCTCATACATTATCACACTATACGACTGTTATATGACTTCCAAATGTACTATAATTTAATTGTCAACCTCGCATGTTTTTCGATTGGAACTCTCTATTATCATTGCAAAACTATTAAACGATTGGTATTTGACCTTGCCCTAATTTCTATGATACCTACCCCAGGTGTACGTCCTCTGTAGACAATCGAATAATAAATTAACTATATGACAACCATGAAAATTATTAGTTGGAATATTCAAGGTGCTAAAAAACAAAATGCATTTAGTGAAATTCTCTTTCTCACTCGAAAATACAAACCTGATATTGTAATCATACTGGAAACCATGAGCTCAAAAGTAAATCGGCAGAAAATGCTTACTACCCTGGGTTTTGATGATATACTCATTATCGACCCGAGTGGACATAGTGGTGGAATATGGGTACTATGGAAAAGGGACACTTATTCTATTACACCGCAAACATCATCGCACCGTTTGGCTCACTTTATAGTTCAAGAAAAATGCTCGTCTTTTGCTTTTTGGCTTACTGGTATCTATGCTCCTGCCCAAAACAGGATAAAGCTCCATTTTGGACAGATTAACTGAATTTTTCTCTACAATTCACCTTCCATGGTGCCTTATTGGAGATTTTAATGAACTCTTGCAACTCAGTGACAAAAGAGGGGGGAACACCGCAACCCATTCACGTTGTCAAATTCTTTCAGATTTCATTTTCTCTTGTCAAGCCCAAGATGTTTGCAGCCTGTCAAATGTTTTCTCTTGGAGAAAAAAATATAACGACCAATATATATATGAAAAACTTGATCGCTGTTTAGTCTCCCCAATGGGCATCAAAGTATCGAAATTCATTTCTCCATTATGATGCTTAACTTGCTCTGATCATGCACCTATAATATTAACTACAAATCAAGTAAGACAATATAAACCAGCTAGATTTCGGTTTCAGAATGCATGGACTAATGATCCTAATACAAGAAAAATTGTTTGCAAATATTGGAGCCAACAACATTCCCGTTCTTTTTATAATATAACCCGAAAACTTCAGTTTATTAAACAAGAATTGAAATTATGGGCAAGGAAAAACTTTGGACATGTCCAACAAAACTGGAATCAAATCATACTAGATTAGTAAATGTCCAACAACAATTACTCCAGTTTCCTAGCAATCCTCATATTGAGCGCACTTGGACGATTAGTTCGTCAATGAGAACGACTTTTAACTTTCACCCAAAAGTTTTGGGGGAAGTACTCTCGAAAACAATGGTTGACAAAAGGAGATCGCAACTCTGCATTTTTTCATTCAAAAATTACTGCTAAATTTAAACGTCAACGCATTTTGTGTATCAAAAATCATTTGAATCAATGGGTTGATTCCCCGACTGAAATACAATATGCTTTTTTATCAGAATTTCAAGAACGTTTAATCTCCCACCGTGTCACGGCAATCACCACCTTGCATCTCCCTGTAGTCTCCGATACAGATAATTCACATTTAGTAGCTTCTATTTCGGACAAAGAAATTAGAGACGCTATCTTCAGCATTGATCCCTCAAAATCCCCGGGATCAGATGGATATGGGTCTAAATTCTTCCAACAATATTGGGATATTGTAGGTCCTAAAGCCATACATGATTTTTTCAATCATGGTCACCTTTTGCGTAGTGTTAATCATACATTAATCACTTTGATACCGAAAACAGCTAATCCTGAAAAGCCAAATCAATTCAGACCTATCAGCTTATGTACCCACATTATATAAAATTATTCAAAAATTTTGGTAGAACGTCTTCGGCCAATTCTTGTTAAAATTATAGCCCATTTCAAAATGCTTTACTCCTGGAAGCTTATACATGATAATGTACTTATTGTTCAAGAAATCCTGAATATCTTTAACAAAATCAAAAAGTAAAAGGGATGGTTTGCCTGAAATTAGATATGGAAAAAGCTATGACGTATCGAATGGGATTTTTAGCCCATGCTCTTAAAAGTTATGGTTTTCACCAACAATGGATCAAATGGATCATGCAATGCATCTCGACTGTTCCTACTCACTATCATCAATCAAGACACAACTCTGTCTTCACCCTTCTCGAGGACTTCGCCAGGTGACCCTTTATCACCTTATCTTTTCATTTTATGTATGGATGTCCTCTGTCGACAATGGATTTGCGCAACAACTCAAAATCAGGAATTGGAATCAAACTTGCTCCACACTCATATTATTCCAGACCTATTCTTTGCTGATGACGGATTACTATTTTGTAAAGCTAACTAGATTCTGCCCAGCGACTCAAAAATATTCTAGACTTTTTTTGCCTCAATTCAGGACAGTTAGTGAACTTTCATAAATCATCGATCATGTTTTCTAAACAAGTCCCGAATTCTAGACGAAGATCGATTGCTGGTATTTTTAATATGACACCAAAGGATTTTTTGGGAAGGTACTTGGGCGTTATATTCTCCAATTATAAGCCACTGCCTAACGATTTCCAACAATTAGTTCAAAAAGTAGACAACAAAATTAATACTTGGCACAATCATTTTCTCTCAAAAGCTGGAAAATCAGTACTTATTCAGAGTCAGCTAGAATCTTCCCCAGCTTATCTTATGGCAACGACTCAGCTTCCCAAAAAAATATGCTCTACAATAGATAATATCAACCGAAAGTTTTTCTAGCGCTCCTCAACGAACTCTTCAGGACTATCGCTTATTGCATGGTCAAAAATTTGTCGTCCTAAAAAATATGGTGGTTTAAATTTTCGGAAAACAATCCATGTAAATGAAGCATACTTAGCTAAAATGGGATGGCGAATACTTTCTGACCAACACTCTCTATGGCCAAATCTTATGCGCCAAAAATATCTTAGGAACACTCTTCTTTGAGTACAAGCTAAGTCAAAGAGACTCTCATATTTGGAAGTCAATTCTCCGATCTCGAGAGCTACTAAGGAAAGGAATACGTTGGAAAATTGGAACTGGAACAAATGTTTATTTTTGGAGTGATAACTGGTGTGCTAATCAAAGCATTATTGAAATGCTTAATCTTCAAATCAGGTCTATTGCTAATCTGGAACTTACTGTCAGTAATGTCATTCTTCCATCTAGGCAATGGAATGTTCCTCTCCTTAATGAATTAGATCCATCGCATATTATCCAACTAATTTTGGGGATTCCTATCCCAAGTATCCCACCGCAGATGTGCCTTGTTGGGGGCTTAACCTCTGGAGAATTTTCTGTCAAAACAGCCACCTGGCTCGCTCATGGAATTACTCCTCAGAATATTCCGTGGGCTTTTAACTGGATATGGAAAATTAATATAGCCCCTAAAGTTCAAATTTTTCTATGGCAATGTTTACAAAATGGTTGCCATTAAAATTCAATTTAGCCGACCGACATATCACTAATGACGCTCTTTGCCCCCTTTGTAAAGCTGATAATGAGACCCTTGACCATTTATTTTTCTCATGCCCCCTAATAAGTCAATATTGGAATTCAAATTATCTAAGACCAAAAATTCGTTATATAATACCTCAAGAGCTTGAACAAGGCCTAACGAGTCTCCGTCCCTACCCTCAGGCATTACAATTATTCTGCTACAATTTGTGGAGTATTTGGAAGGAACGCAACTCAATTATCTTTGAGAAAATCTGCTAAATTTAAATCGTATTTATTACAGAGCCTGGCATTTGTATTGGAATGGAATGGACTACGCGAACTACGATGGATTTTTCCTTTACTATCTCTTCTCTTCCTCCTTGCAGGTCCCCACGTCCATCGCAGTTAGCTGGCAGCCTCCCCCTTCCACTTACTTCAAGCTTAACTTCGATGGATCAGTCATTGACTCTTCAGCCGCTGCCGGTGTTGTCATTCGCAACTCCGCTGGTATTCTTGTGGCCGCTCAAATTTATCGATTTGGCCAAACCTCAGCTCTCGTTGCTGAAGCCTGGGGATTAAGAAATGGATTAATACTTGCCATTCAGCACCATATTCAAGATCTGTATATTGAAGGAGATAATCAAGTAGTTATAAGAGTGTTGCAAGGGCATTACAATTGCCTCTGGACTATCCAAACCCTAATTGATGACATTCGAAATTGCTTCGACAATTTCGATTCTACAGCATCAAGCATATTTTTCGGAAGCTAATCGGGTAGCAGATCTTCTATCAAAAAAAGGTCACAATAGTTCTGCTGCTTCGGTAGACGTGGATGCTTCTACAGAACCTATGTTAAATAAATTAGTTATTCTGGATTCGTTAGGAGTCTCCCTTGAGAGAAGGGTGTCCTAACTTTCAATATGTACCAAAAAAAAAAAAAAAAAAAGTAATGATGATGGTTTTTAGTGTAAATTTTTGAAGGTATTATCGTATCAACATATACTTCATGGTAATGTTACTTTATTCCAAAACACCTATTTTATTTCTAAAATCTCATTATCATTCATTACCACTTGAAGATGTGGTATTGCGCGGTAATAGAAATTTATGAAGGAAAACACATGTTTTGACATCAAATTTCATTACCATGGATGTTAACATTGGAATTTCTTTACGAGCTTACACTAAAAAGAAATATCATTACCACAATTTAGTACCACTAACCAAACATGTCATCAGGATTAGGGGTGATAATGAGCTTGACAAGCTCGCGAGCAGCTCGGGCTCGGCTCGGCTCGAGACTTAAACGATCCGAGCCGAGCTAGGCAAAGTTCGGCTCGTAAAGCTCGTAAACAGCTCGATTATTATTTTATACTAAAAAAATATTTTATATTAAAAAATTATTTATATATATTAAAAATTATATTAAGTATTTCTTTTAAGATATTAACTAAGGTATATAATAAAAGAAAGATAAAAAGAAAACAAAAAAGATAGAGAAGAGTCGAGCCTAAACGAGCTCACGAGCCAAGCCTGAGCCTAATCGAGCTCACGAGCCGCGCTTGAGCCTAAACGTACTCACGAGCCGAGCTTGAACCTAATCGAGCTCACGAGCCGAGCCTAAACGAACTCACGAGCCGAGCTCGAGCCGCAAATTCTAATCACGAGCTCGGCGACGGTGTTGGTGTGGTGTTGGTGGTGGCGGCTGCAATGGCGGTGAAAGGAAGGGGGGAGGGGAAGCAAAGAAGAGAGGGAAAATAGAAGTATAAATATACAGTATAAAAATATTGTATTTAGGATGCTAGTAGGAAATATTAGAGTGTCAAATAGCAAAACCCAAAATAAAAAGGGACAAACTCAAAGGGTGGGAGGAAGTATTTCGTTTGGCCTCCCACATGGCACAGTATTTCTTTTCAACTTCGGCCAGAATATTTGTCCAAAGTCACTGCCCTGTTGACTACGTTTGATGGTCCTCAAAGTGCAATATTAATTACAGTATGTTATACACAAGTCTGTAAACTTTAATGTTCTCAAGTGCTATATATTTCCAAGACAGTTTCTGCTGCACATGATCTTGCTGGTAAAGCAAGAGAAGGGAGCTAGATTCCCTTTCTTCGCATATTGCTGCCAAGAAAACAAAAGAACAAAAGAAGAAAAACGCATTCAAATTCCGGAAGTAAAATTTCATTAAACAGGGTCTTATTCAGTCGAAATTGCATACAACAATAAGAACACATTTCATCCGCTCTCAGTAAACAAACCTCAACCCCCACACAGAAAGTACAGGGCTAATCTTGTCTTCAGTGACCGCGAATCTAAATATATAAAACATTCTCGTCCAATCTAATAACCCTCTAAATGGGAATCAAAGATCATCGATCCTCGGTCCACGGTATATCAAACTAACTGCACATAAAAAGGCCATCATGTGGACTCACTAACATTTCCAGCAACTCTAACCATTTGGCTCGCCTCAAAATTCCCGTTCTGTTGCAAAACAAAAACGACAACCAAATTAGAAGGGGCAATAAGAAACAAGAGAAAAGAATAAAATACTCCTATGCAGTACGGAAAATGAAGAGTCTTCCAGAATTCTGCTGATTTACCTCCTCACTCCTAGGGAAGGGAAGATTCTGTCCACCAGTCACTGCCGATTTTGAAAGGTCTCTAAGAGTTCCCTATGAAGTTCCAACAAACAACAAAACCATCTTAAAGCACGTAGCTGGGATCTCTAAAAGCAAGTAAATAAGATCGGTAAAGAAGAAGACACAATAGAAGAACTACTATTCTCAATGTCCCTGCATAAAATAGGAAAGAGTGATTCCACATCATAAATTAATCCTTTTCAAGTACTAACATGATCCCTGCAAAATGGACAATAGCAATTGTAAGTGTGCTACATACCTTGTTAGCCCACATAAGTCCACAAGCATTGCAAAGGGTCCTTGGTCCTTCAGGTCCTCGCCGCATCATCGGCGTAGCTTTCTCACTGATTCCACAATGTCGGCAACTAAAGGACATGTTTCATGTTATATACTGTATACATATATGTGGCATTTTACAGATTAACTGTCGAATCAATATTTAACTAGTCAAGTCTAATCAAGGTACATGCATACAAGTGCCATACAATTGAGGCAATATGGGAGAAAAAAGAAACATAGAGGCCCAAGGACCAAGCAATTCTGTACATTAAAGGTGTGCGCTCCACACTTGATATTAACTAATCTCAACCTATTAGCTTTGAAGTTAACATTTTTTTTTTTTTTTGCGGGGGAAAAACCAAGCTAGCATTACTTCAACGACAAAATGTCAGTGAGTAAATAAGGAGCCACCTCACTAGGATAATGGTTCTCCCAAACTTGGTCAACACCAAAAGGAACTAACTTAGCTAAGTGATGCGCCACAAAATTGCCATCTCTTTTAACATGAGACCAACTGAGAGAATCAAACTTTCTACACACAGAGAGAATACAAACTTATTGACCCTAACTTCACTAAACTGAACTTCACTTATTTTCCCTTACTCACCAAACTTCCTGTTGTAGTGGTACAGGTCCATCAGGTCCCCAGCTCTGATTAGATTCCCAACTTGTTGCGCCTGACGAAGACTCATCTTGATTAGGTTTTGAAGAAGTAAATTGACCCTTGTTTCTCTGCATCCTGAACAAAAAAAAAGCATGGATAATAAGAGCATTACATATTCACTATAAGATCAGTACAAGTTTTTCCTCTTTCCTGATCCCCTGCCCACTCGATTGTTAACGCAAGAGCATCAAAGCAATGTCAACAGCAATAACAGAGAAGATAAATAAACATTTAATGAGCTGATACTCTGGATCCAAGCATGTAATTGTGGCCCGCAAAGTACATATAAACAAAAAGAAATTCTTGAAGTTTCAAAGCCGATTCCTTTGGCAATTTGCTGGTACAAGTGGAAGGGAGACCCACATTATCTTGAGAGCAAACCTTTGTCACATCGTAAACCCAATTCTTCGTTGATTTTCAAAGCCATGTGCCATTTTGTAAATATAATATGTCTTCTTTTTGCAAGATCCTTTGGTTAATGAGTGGAACCCTATTGATGTCTTCATGATAGTATTTCTCCTTACTAACAACAATCAGTAGTATTTTATCAGTTACCAAATACTTTCTTCATTTTAAAATACTTGACACGGTTTTACTTTTACACTATTCACAAACTCGCCTTGATTGCGTTTTGTGATTTCTACGCAATGATACCCAGTACGGAATTCAGTTCGAGATACGCTACCTATGGGTGTATTGGGTACGATGGATTCATTTTTTAAAATGAAATTAAATTGGCAAAATGAGAGAATCTTAAATTAACATATTTCAAGCATATGTTTCATAAAATTACAAAATACTGCACTAAACAACAAAGTCAAAACATAGCATCTTCCTTTCAACCTAACTCAACTTAATGAAATTAAAAAAAAAAAAAAAAAACTGCCCTAAGCTAAGTACCAAACACCCTCTTCCTTCCCATTGACAAATTTGACATCTTCCTTCCAACTTAAGTCTAACAATCTCACACTTGAATCTTCAAAATGTGAGCTTTCAGGGTCAATTCCCATTAACTACTATGCCCTTCCTTGTAGCTTGAACCGAAACGGGATATAAGTCTAATGTTTGAATGAATAAACACCAACTTGTCCGCACGAATGGCATTAGGACGGTTTCTCTTAATATTATGGATATAAGAATAAATGCTCCAAATTCTCTCCGCCGAAGAACTGCGAATGGACAACACTTTAATAGCTATTTCTGGCATTTTAGCACCATAAGTAGACCACCAAGCAATTTTGTCAAGGGCCTCAAGTAAAACCCCCCCCCCCCCAACCACTTCTTTATCAAAATTTGGAGCACGTTTATCTACCCCACCCGATGCTAGAGATCTCAGATAGTTTGTGTCAAAGAAGAAAGGATTGAGAACAAATCCCAAACAATGCACAAGAATATTCATTTTTTCCCATCTAGCCAACAAAATTTCATAGGAATATTCTCTTAACATTATGGATATAAGAAGAAAGCTCTTGTTACAACTACGTTGCTCAGGGCTTGAAAAGATTGGGTTAGTTGTGGCCCTATCCATAATGTTAAGAGAATATTCCTATGAAATTTTGTTGGCTAGATGGGAAAAAATGAATATTTCTATGCATTGTTTGGGATTTGCTCTCAATCCTTTCTTCCATGACACAAACTATATGAGATCTTCTGCACCGGGTGGGGTAGATAGACGTGCTCCAATTTTGATAAAGTGGTTGCGGGGGTTCTTCGGGCCTTTGACAAAATCAGGGAAAATGAAATCGAAAGAAAAATATTGCGTGAACAGATGGCTAAGTTTCAATTCAAAGAAGGAATTTTTGGGTCCGGTGCGGCTAGGATTAATGCAGCGACGATGGCTCCAATAGCTTGGTGGTCTACTTATGGTGTTGAAACACCAGAGCTTGCGAAAATAGCTATTAAAGTGTTGTCCCAGCCCATTAGCAGTTCTTCGACACAGAGAATTTGGAGCACTTATTCTCATATCCATAATTTTAAGAGAAATCGTCTTAATGCCATACGTGCCGACAAGTTGGTGTTTATCCATTCAAACATTAGACTTATATCCCATTTCACTTCAAGTTACAAGGAAAGGCCTAGTAAGAATGGGACATTGACCCCCGAAAGCGCACATTTTGAAGATTCAAGTGTGAGATTGTTAGACTTAAGTTGGAAGGAAGATGCGACAAATTTATCAATGGGAAGGAAGAGGGTGTTTGATACTTAGCTTAGGGAAGTTTTTTTTTTTATTTCATTAAGTTGAGTTTGAGTTAGGTTGAAAGGGAGAGGAAGATGCTATGTTTTAACTTCATTGTTTAGTGCAGTATTTTAGTTTGTATTTTGTAATTTGATGAAGCTATGAAACATAAGCATATGCTTGAAATATGTTAATTTATATTCTCATTTTGCCAAATTAATTTCATTTAAAAAAGTTACGAAAAAAAATGTATTCATCGTACCCAATCCACCCATAGGTAGCGTACCTCGAACCCGTTCCCCGAATCGAAGCGAATTACGTACCGGGTATAATTGCTGAGTTCGTCCTACTACACATTAAGGTAAACTGACCTTTTCAAAGTCAAAATTCACTCTTACCAGTTTTTAAAGTCTTAAAGACCCGTTTGGTTAATGGTAATAAATAGTGGTAATGGTAATGAAATTTAGTATAAATTTGTAAAGAAGTTCTCTTGTTACCATGGGAATGAAACTTTATCACAAAACATGAATTTCCTTTCATAAATTTCCATTACCACCAAATACCATATTCTCAAGTGGTAACGTATAGTAATGAGATTTTAGGAAGAAAATGGATATCTTGGGATGAAGTAGCATTAATATAGGAAATGACATTGGATTTCTAGTATAAATTTACACTATAAAGCATTATCATTCCCACCATTTATGACCTCTTACCAAACGGGTCGTAAAAGCTTTTCTTTAAAATATAAGTTCTCCAGAATTCTATTACTTAGATGTAAATATCGTTTAACGCTCCTTGGACAATTTAAGATCCAAATTGTACTAAAATGTACAATATAAAAAAACTGCTTTGATGAAATAAACCACAAATCATTGAAATAAGTATCCTGATGCAAGGGAGAAGTTAGAAAGCACACACACAAACTTTTATTAGTCTGAATCCGTCATGCCATAGTTTAACGTGGTAAAAAAATACAATGATGAAAAGCACAAAAAAGGTGTCTTCAAGGATACTCCCTCTGTCTATATTCACTTTTTTTTAATGAGACTCCGTCTATATTTACTTCCAACATTTCCTTTTTGAGAAAGCATACTATTTAATTGATTACTTTGTTTGTTTTTAAAGTAAATTTATAGTCACGTGTGGTCTTGTTAGATTTGTCTCTTTCGTAGATTCATTATATCAAAATATTGTAAATTTTACTTGAATGAAATAGAAGATAATCATGGTCGAAAAATGTCTCGAAAACTGTGCAGAATGAAATGTAGCAAGTAAATGTAGATAGAGAAAGTATAACATACCTCAGAGCCACCTCCTTGCGAACTGTGTAGCGTATTTTCTTGTCAAAATTACGTTCTTTTCTCTTTTCACGAAACCTAAGTAGTGATGCCAATCTTTGTGGAACGTTGAACCTTTGTGGTGTGGGAGCCACCCCCTGATTAGATAGTCCATGTGAGTATACAGAGAACTTAATGTATCATGAAGCCGAATGTTACTATGAGTCTATGATCATATTACCCTATTATTATGAGACGATGTCAATGGTGCAGAAGGAACAGTTGAAGGTACTTCACGACCCCCTAGCAAAAGAAGTACAGCTTGAACCTGCATTATATTATATATAAGTTACATTTCTACTCAGAGAACGATAAGAAACATATTAAAATACAATAGCTAATGGAAATGAATATGCATGTTGAGAAATGGCACATATAAGTATCTAAACCAAGACTAATTGAGAAATAATTGAGAGCAGTCATCAGGGATCACCATTAAAAGTAAAGGAGACGTACTTATTATACTCCTGTTTCGAAACAATGAAAGGTTGCATTAAACATACATCCTTTATTTCTTGATAAATACATCAAATCACTCCCTCCATTTCTAATCAATTTACCCACTTCTTTGAGCATATAGTTTTAGGAGAAATTGTATGTGGATCCTAAAGAGAAAGAGAAAGTATTAATTTATTATGCGTCAAGAGACAGAAGGATAGTGACAAATGGAAAAATGATGTTTTATATAAAAGATAATAATATAAAACTAGTGGGTCGATTCCAAAAACCGAAAAAAAGTGGGTAAACTAATAAGAGACGACCCAAAAAGAAAAGTAGGTAAACTAATAAGAGACGGAAAGAGTAATTGGGTACACTTGCCAATGCACAACTTTGACCTATAATATCTTTAATTTTTGAGGGTCTTGTTTGATTTGTCTCAATTAATATTTTGATGATATCAAATTTTAATATTTTTATAAATAAGAAATTACAATATTTATGGTTAAAGATGCGCATTGACAAATGTACAAGTCAAACTAGGAACATCAATACGGAACGGATGGAGTAGTTAAAATATTTAAAAAAATGACATTTGAAAAATATACATCGAGACAAACCAAATAATGATAAAATAAATACATTTTCTTTACATATTGTAAGTAAATATGGTTAAATAGAGTAAAAAGTCAATAGTAAATAAAAAATAGAGAGAAACATGGGGTAGGTGGGTGGGTTTAAAGTGGGTTAATTGAGGGACCACATGGGGGGGGGGGGGGGAAATAATGATTAGAGGTTTTACCTTATATAGATAAAGTAATAGTGTAAGTGTGAAGCCATTAAAAAGGAACGGCTTGAAAAGGAAAGTTTGAAGATTAAAAAGGAAAGTTTGTAGATTAAAAAGGAAAAAAGGTAGTATTTAATGATAGCCTTTTGCCCTCTACTTCTCTCCTCACCCCGATATACTATCAATACAAAACCTCAGTCATATCGACAAGTCTGCTCCTTCTATGTCTACCTACAACGGGCCATTTGAGCTCAGTGGGGCCTTATTGCTTCAGTTCTTCCCATTTCTCATTACAGTTATGATCTTCAGATTTAGGTTTTGCAATCTAAACCCTAGATCTGAAGATTCAAAATCAATTGGTTAGAATTTCAAGAATAGAAAGACTAGTAATTGTGTCGCTGGGTATGGAAAGTGGATCCCATCCTAACCCAACACATAAAGTGATCCCCCTGCATTTTGAGATGCACCACACAGTTTGCAATCTGTAGGGCCAAAGCATAAACTGGGTAATCCTAATCTGACCCAATCGTAGCAGCTAATACAGGCAAGCAGGCATATCCAAAAAACATCTGCTTTGAACAATTGAAGAGGAAACGATTTCTTATGACAATTTATGTTAGCTGACCCCAAATCTTTTTGGGACTAAAGCTTTGTTGCTATTGCTGCTGTTGTAGTAGTTGTTGTTTGAAACATGGAAGAGGAGTAACCATTGCCCAGTGGACCAAGAATCCTTCATCAGTGTCATCACTGTAATATCACTGTAATCACCGAAGATTCAATAGACTGTAGGATACGATGCTTCGAAGCCAGCAATTTCAAAAAGTTATAGCAATGGACATCAAATCCCAAGAACTTTCGGCTATGGCAGATTTATTCATTTTTTCCAATAAAACTGCAAACTAAATTAATTTTCCACAACCTGCTTTCAGCATCCAGGTGCATTTTTGTATTTATGAATCCATTATGTTTCAGACACCAGCCCATTCTGAAAGCTAGGATGGCGTCTAGGCTTAACCTAGATCAGCCATACACCAAATAATACATGATAGAGACAAATTAAAAAGGTAGAATGAGAGAGATCATGATCAACTTTATTCAAAAAGGGGTATGATTGCCTAAGGCCTGCCTACTACTAATAAAGTTATAAGTAAAGAACGAGACCACAGCCCAGCTACATAAACACAAGCAAACAACAGGACTACATGGGTAATTAGCAATTCATGATGCCTCCTAAATGCTAGATTCAATTCTTCCCCTTAACCGGGGTGATTGTCTTCCCATGTTAACACTATCCACTGGCAACTAGCTTGACTGACCATGTCAAAGTAACCATTAACTAGCCGGTGGCCACAATTCCCTATGACCACATCTGTCCACATGGGTGATTGTCAGTTCATGATGCCTCCTCAATGCCAGACTCAAGCCTTGAGTGATTGTCTTCCCATGTTAGCACTATCCACTGGCAACTAGCATGAACGACCATGCCAAAGTAACTATCAACAGGCCGGTATAACACTTGCTACTTACTAGTGGCCACAATTCCTTATGACGGCCCTGCCTGCTTATGTGGGGATTCCACACTAGCATACTACCTCACTAAGGGATTATCCGGTAGTAGGAAGTTACTAACCAAGAGAGGTGACTGCCCCACTGATGGGTGTGCCTTTCCACTATTAATGTCTATGTCATTCGGGACTGAGTTTTCATGTAAGCAGAGGTATGCGTCCAAGTGGTTATTTTGTGAAAAATTACCAGAATTTGGATCAAAACGAATATAGCCTGTCAAGGATCTTAAACGAGTACTTAGGTAAAATGAAAAGACCAAATAAGACATTATGGCATAAAAACCACAATAAGTAGTAGTAGAGATACATGCCTCCCACTATCGCACTTAAAGCACACATCTTCTACAGTCATGATGAGGTATCCATGGCCATATCAAGGTCAACTGCATCCTCTTTTTACTTCATTGATAATCAATATTTTATTCTACATGTAACTTTGTGGACATCATATGTGCCCAACATACACTAACCTGGCATCCTGAGCTTAGATCCACCTTATTACATATCGTAGCTACCAACCTTGGAAAGCTTACATTCTAACTTTCTAAGACTTATGACACTCCAACAAAACATAAAATCACAGTAGTCATAGTAAGTCATGAACTACGCCCACAAAGCCACACACAAAACTTTGGTAGCTCGAGTATCAAGTATCTCGAAGTTTCACGAACCAAGCGTAGTCGTAGTAAGTCACGAACAACGCCCACAAGCCACACACAAAACTTTGGTAATTCGAGTATCAAAGTATCTTGAGGTTTCATGAACCAAGGTAAAAAGCCCATACGAGTCCCAACTAGTCCAACTTATTCCTTAGCCCACAAAGTCCCTTATAGGCCATAGCTACATACTATATCCACATACTTATCTCAATGGCCTTTTCATAAAGATCTTGGACAAAGGATTCTTTGCTTTAGCATCATACCACACTAAAAAGGCTTCTTCATTTTTGAATCTAACTAAAACACATATACAGCTATGAAACTCGGCTTTTATACTAAGCCATAGCCGTAGTGTTCTTTCATAAAACATATTGAACCAATTGCTATCCTCATGGTCCAAGCCCTTTTAAAGTCCCAAATATCATCAATCCATTTAGAAGCCTTCTTGAAAGTTGCTCCCCTGGGTTAGCAACTGACATCTTGATTCAACCATGGCATGTCTGGAACTTACTTGGGTGTCTCAAAGTTACATCTATGGCCTTGACTTGTCATTGAAAAACGTCTACATGCGCCTACACTCGACCTCTATAGCTATTATTTAACAATGTGCTATCAACTGAAAAAAATGCCAAACTCCATCACTATCTTCTTCTACATTGGTATCCCCATAGGCCATAGCGACTAGTAATTCATCTCCGCTATCTCATAGCTAGTAGCATTAGAATTCTCATTAAGACAGTGTCATTCTCAATATAACTAACACTCATCATTTACCACCATGAACAATGAATATACTACGGCATGCCTTGACTAAAAATGTGGTTTTCTCATAGCTTTTTTAATGCTACATCTCAATAAAGGTGGTCTGTTGGGGTTATAAATTGGACAAAATATTTTTCAAACAAAATTGATGAGAGCCTAGAAAGGAACAACAATTGATAGGCAAGCCCCCAATGGCTCGTTTGGAACTTCAAAAAGGAAAAACACTTTTAACTTTATATATTCAACTCCAACTTAATGTCCTCATAGGCTGTACCTCTTCCAACATTAAGAAGAGTTAAGAAACCCCCCCCCCAACCCTTGCTTAGGATGAACATATATGTAGAAATAATATCGGATACTTCGATTGCCTTAAATGATTAAGACGTTGAGGACTGTGAGGAAGAGGTGGAGTACATCCCTTTTACCTCCGAAAATAGCAAATGCCAAAATTCAGCCTTAAAGGCCATATTTTTATTGCTGTCCTCTATCAAGAAATGTTATCCTGTCAAAGCTCACTTGTTATGAAATGCTAATCATTCAACTTACGAGACCATCAAAATTACATAGGTCTTATTTTATACATTGAAGCAAGGTTATTTGTCATGTAGTTCTCAATCCCCCCCCCCCCCAAAAAAAAAAAAAAAAAAAAAAAAAATTGGTGGCTATCCTATATGGACATACTTTACTTCCAAAAACTTTGAATGAGTTTGGATGGTGGCAAAATTTTCCTGGATGAACATACAGGCAAAGAAATCCAAATTAACCAATGCCAATGTTATGAGATTCAAATAGTAAAAGCCATTGTCGAAAAGGCGCTTTAAACATCACTTCTTACTCGCACACAAAGGCAAATGTTCCCATGCACACACAGAAAACCTTCAATCCAACAATTTCACAAAAAAAAAAAAAAAAATATATCTTACTCGATATAGTGAGCAATGTAGAAGTCACAATTTCTTCTCCCTCAAGGCAACTTATTATCTCCCCTTAGTTGTTCAAATATATTAATCTCCTTGGTGTAAACATATCACATCTTACTGAAAATGCTTTTTTCCTTTCGAGAAGGTGCATGAACAAACGTGTTTCACTGAACTACAAAAAAAACTTGGGAGTTTACCATTTAATCTTCTCCTCATCCATTAAAGTCAAACATTCATCAAGCCAGGTGGGATATAAGGTGGACAGGCAAAAGGCTACCGAATATAGTAGAACAGGCAACCATTTCCCAAGGCATAAATGAGCATGAGTCACTAAACTACACATGAAAAAGCATTCCCAGATTCACATTCCTTTAATTGAGCAATGACGCTCAAAAGAGCAGCTTTTGTACATATATGTAGTAAAAAGAGCAGCTTTTGTACATATACGTAGTATAATGAATGCTTTTGCACATCAAATATGCAACAGTAAGTGAGCAACTCCAACCAACAATCCTTAATGCAAGAGACTGAAAAACAAGCACCATATCCAATTACAAACAAAGAGCTAGATGAAAGAAGAGTTACCTTTTCAGGTGAGACTGAATCAAACACATAAACCTGACCCTGAAAAGAAAGAGTTAGCTGATTGTTATCAGCACTCGGCACCATCATAGCACCATGGTTATCAGAAATATTTCCAGGGTCATTGTGAAGCTCCTCATCAATCCCCTCACCTGCACCTGCAGTGCCATCATCATGTTCATCATCAATTCCATTCCCATTGCTCATATGATGCATCCCTTGATTTTGGTCGTGCATATAGTGCACATGCATTTGTTGCTCAGCTTCTGTCATGTGCATTTGCGCATCGCCACCATGTAAATCATCCATACTCACAAACACCCTCTATTGACAACACCAACCAGTAGTATACAGCCCAATGTAATTCGACTTTACTCCTTCCCCCCACTATAAATGTTTACAGCACTATGAACACTTTATTTCTACTCATACAAACAAAACTTGCTCCTTTCGACAATTAACAAATCAACTGAGGATCATTCCCTTATTCACATCCTATAAACCACTACGCTGCATTCGCCACTTCCTCTTTCTCTCTCCTCAAGTCTTGCCCAAAACTGTTTTTCTACGCAAATAATTTGTTCCAACTTTTCACTTCTACTTATCATACAACTCCAATTTACTTCTTCCGAAAATCTGTAAACAACTTTACCACATTAATTCTATCAAATTCGCATGAACCACAATAAAAAATAGTACCAATTTGAAAAAGTCCTGTTTTTTTTCTACATTAATTTGCCTATCATCATAGTACTATCAACTAAGCAATCAACAACAAAATTGAATAGATTAAAAAGGGAAAATAAATCCATCAAGGTAAAGAAGATAAACTAAGAGCAATAAGAGGAAAACCCATACCTCAAAATCACAAGGGAGATAAGATTAGGGTTGAATTAATCACGAATAGGGCTAATTAATGTACAATATCAAGAACGGAAATTGAAAGAATTGAGAAATTACAGATCTCCTAATTTAGATTGGAATAAACAAAATAAAAACTGAGATTTAAGCCGTTTTCCACTTTTTTTTTGTCGAAGTTGAAGATAATCAACGTGACCTGGTGGGAAGAGAGAGAAAGAGAAAGGAAGGTAAGAGAGAGAAACGGGGAAGAAAAGCGATAGAAACTATTGTCGTCTCTTCTACTCTCGCCTGCTCGTCAATCTGACTCGTGTGGAGCCGGTTTACGTTAGCATTAGTACACATAAGGTAAAACAATGTATCTCTATTTTATATGTGAAGAGGGGTACCCCTCAAAAAAAAAAAAAAAATATGTGAAGAGGGGTAGGATACCAAAATTCAAAACCCTTTTTTACCCTCACCACTAGAAGGATACCAAAAAATAAAAATAAATAAAAGGATAACTATCTATTTAAAATTAGAAAAAAAAAAAATATAAAATTAACCGTTCAATTTAAAATGCACAAATTCACAATATAAACGAAAAACTGCACATATTTCAGTATTTCACCCCTTTTCGGCTCCAATCTTCATCTTTCATTTGCTTTGTATACTACTCTCATATTCCTTCTCTTTCTATTTTCAGTTACATGTAAAATATGGCAGAATAATTGTTATTGCCTTCTAATGTCTCTCCTCTTTTTGTTTCAGTGTAAATTTTGAAACTAAAATTACGGTACATAAGATGCAAGCTATCGTCATCTTCTTCAATTCACCTGCCATAATTTTATTGCGGTAGTGCTCGGTCAGGAATGTCGTTAAAGTGGAGTTGAAATTGCTGCATGAACCAAGCCGAGCAAAAGGTATCTTCTTCACTATACTCTTGCACCCAATTACTTTAAGAACATAGCTCTAAAAACACAGCAACGAAAAATTACTAATGCGGAGTTTTTCAGTTTTGACTTTTGAGCAAGACAATATATAGACTATATAGTACAAAAAAAAAATTGTTATTTTCTATTTTTTCTAGGTTTAGTTTAGTCCTTTCTCTTTCTCTCTAGTTTTTAGTGTAAACCCTAGTTTTTATTCTTCTTCATTAATTCATGATTTATTTTAGTTTCTTTCATTGATTTCTTTGATTATGTTTTTCTTTGTAGATTTAGATTTCATTATTTATTTCATGATAGAGTAGTTTTTATTTCTAGGGTTTGGAAATCCATGTTTATATAATATGATTTGATTGATATTTATTCATGGTTTAATTAATTATTGATTTCTCTAATTGATTAGTGTTTTATTGTTAATCTTGCAATCTGATCAATTGTTTGATTAAATATTGCTAATATAGAGTCATAGATCGAGAGATAGTACTCTTTAGAGGCTTGCCTACAATTAGCAAATCTGATTATGTTGAGCGACCGTACTAGCATATGTTGATTTGAGAACGTTAATGCCTGACCAAGGATTAACCTGTGCTCTAGATATCTGATTGATTGAACTGTGATGATATTTTGATAGATTATAGTTATAAATATGGTGAACCATTGCCCTAGATCTTTTTAGTTTGATTTTCGTAGTTTGATTAGTTTAGAACTTTAATTCAAATATTTGTGATTTTGTTTAGTTTCTCAATACCTTATAAACTAGATAAAACGACCATCTCTCTGTGGATTCGACCCTACTTACCCTACTACATTGTTAGAAGGTTTTTCGATCTCCTTCGAAAGACAAGGTTTTTCGACCTCCTTCAAAAGACAGGGTTTTTCTCCTCTTTTAGAGGAGGAATTTCTACAGGTTACAATCCGGGATACTAGATCTAATGGATTGCCGTGAAATTATTTTTTGGTGAAAAATTATGCGGGATCACAAAGGTTATCAATTTTTCGAATACGGTCAGATGAATCCGACGGAAATCATCCTCACGACTACAAGGGATCGTTAGATTGTCTCTCCAACAAGGCTGTATTTTCCAGCGATATAAGCGGGAGATGTTCCACATTGCAAGATTTGTTTGACGACCGTAGTTTTTATGAAGGAAATTTTTGTTTGATTCAACTTATGTATTTGTTTGATTCGATTGCTTATGTAGATGTCGTATGACTTTTTATTAATGAATTAATTTTACTATTCAAAAAAAAAGAAAAGTGAAAGAGATATGAGAAAAGAAGGTGTAGAAAGGGGAAGACTTTTATAAGATAAGTTCTAATGTTTGAAGGTTTGAATGAAAAAAGAGAAGAGAGACATAGAGACATGAAGTGCCTCTAATTGCTCACAAATTTTTGGTTATTTTTTTTGAAGAGGTTGGGTAATTTTTTAGAAACCAAGAGACGGTTTCAGAAGAATAAGAAGTAAACTGTTGTGTTCTCCTTTTCTTGGGTTTAATTCAAGGTTTTAAGTCTTAACTTATTAGATTGTTTTTCATAAAAGCTTTATATGCATATTAATATGTGTGGGAAACTATTTTAAAAGTTACTATCTTCATATTATAATGTTACATTATGAATATTATTTCTCAGGTAAATTTTGTAAATACATTTTCTATAAATAATACTAGATGTAATTACGCAACTAATTGAATTCCAATCACGATTTCACGCACATATACATAAAACTCAAAACTTATATAAAAAAGCTAGATGTAAGTATGCAATAATTTAATTTTATAAACTACTTCGCAAGCATAGCGTGCATATAAAACTAGTCTCTATTATATAAGGGAAGGGGGAGCAATGGTGTTCTCTTTTGAAATGCCTATTTTGCCCCTCTTTCCTTTCTAAATTACAAAACGAATGTCAAAATCAAAATCGTCACTCAAAGAAAACTACCGAAAATTAATTTACAACATTCACTCACAAATCACCTAAAAAAAGAAACTTTACAAATCACTCATACAATTGAGAAAATCACGTTATAAAAATCACGCAAATCACTCAAATAATCAAGAAACTTTATTAAAACTTAAAAGTAATATACAAACTAAAACTAATAGCCTAGAACGTCAATACATACAAAAACATTTATAAAAATTTACTTACAAATCACTATTCTCAAGAACCATTCACAATTAATGGTGGGTCATGATTAAAAAAAATAGAGGTGTATTTGTAGTGAAATCAAAATTTAGAATTTAGACAAGGAAAAAAATTATTTACTTTTTTATAGTGTTTTCTATGTATAATGAAACTTTTACATATATTTGGACCTATCTTTTTCTATTATATAATAGCGATTAATTATCAAGGTAAAATGTTTACGTAAAATATCATTCAAGAATTAAGGGCCTGTTCTCTTCGGCATAAAACAGCTGAACTGAACTGAACTGAATTGAACTGAACTGAATTGAACTGAACTGAATTGAACTAAACTGATCTGAACTTAACTGAACTGAATTGAACTGAACTGAAATGAATAGTGATATGTGAGAGTAAAAGTATTGTCAAGATCTGAACTGAACTGAACTGGTCTGAACTGAACTGATCTGAACTGAACTGAATTGAACTGAACTGAACTGAAAATAAGCTGGGGAGAACAGGCCCTGAAGTACAATATATCTCTATTATATAAGGGAAGGGAGGAGGTATGATGTCCTCGAATGAAGAGACTATGTTACCCCCTTTCCATTCTAAATTACAAATTCACTTACAAATCAAAGGGGCTTCAAACAAAAAACCAAAAATATAATTATAACAATCACTCACAAGTCAACTAAAATCATAAAATTGCATAATTTGCGTTATGCAAATCACTAAAATGAGGAAACTTTACAAAAACTTAAAAATTCACTTACAAACTACAACATATGAAAAAATTGACTTGAAATCAAAGTGTCCACTTTCTTTACAATTTACTAGTTTTATATGCACGCTATGCGTGCGAAGTAGTTTATAAAATTAAATTATTGCATACTTACATCTAGCTTTTTTATATAAGTTTTGAGTTTTATGTATATGTGCGTGAAATCGTGATTGTAATTCAATTAGTTGCGTAATTACATCTAGTATTATTTATAGAAAATGTATTTACAAAATTTACCTGAGAAATAATATTCATAATGTAACATTATAATAAGAAGATAGTAACTTTTAAAATAGTTTCCCACACATAATATGCATATAAAGCTTTTATGAAAAACAATCTAATAAGTTAAGACTTAAAACCTTGAATTAAACCCAAGAAAAGGAGAACACAACAATTTACTTCTTATTCCTCTGAAACCGTCTCTTGGTTTCTAAAAAAATACCCAACCTCTTCAAAAAAAAAATAACCAAAAATTTGTGAGCAATCAGAGGCACTTCATGTCTCTATGTCTCTCTTCTCTTTTTTCATTCAAACCTTCAAACATTAGAACTTATCTTATAAGTCTTCCCCTTTCTACACCTTCTTTTCTCATATCTCTTTCACTTAAAAACATCTACCAAATGAATTAGCAAGAAATCCATAAAACACACATATTTATTTTCATTTTTTGCATGTATTATTTTTAATATAACAATTTATTTTTTTTGTACTATATAGTCTATATATTGTCTTGCTCAAAAGTCAAAACTGAAAAACTCCGCATTAGTAATTTTTCGTTGCTGTGTTTTTAGAGCTATGTTCTTAAAGTAATTGGGTGCAAGAGTATAGTGAAGAAGATACCTTTTGCTCGGCTTGGTTCACGCAGCAATTTCAACTCCACTTTAACGACATTCCTGACCGAGCACTACCGCAATAAAATTATGGCAGATGAATTGAAGAAGATGACGATAGCTTGCATCTTATGTACCGTAATTTTAGTTTCAAAATTTACACTGAAACAAAAAGAGGAGAGACATTAGAAGGCAATAACAATTATTCTGCCATATTTTACATGTAACCGAAAATAGAAAGAGAAGGAATATGAGAGTAGTATACAAAGCAAATGAAAGATGAAGATTGGAGCCGAAAAGGGGTGAAATACTGAAATATGTGCAGTTTTTCGTTTATATTGTGAATTTGTGCATTTTAAATTGAACGGTTAATGCTTATTATGTTTTTTTTTTCTAATTTTAAATAGATAGTTATCCTTTTATTTATTTTTATTTTTTGGTATCCTTCTAGTGGTGAGGGTAAAAAAGGGTTTTAGAATTTTGGTGTCCTACCCCTCTTCACATATAGAATAAAGATGAAATACCGTACTAAATTCAAAAATCAACTAAAAAAATTATAATATTAGAAATCATAAATAAAATTCAATAAAATTTTTATTTTGTTCATAGAATTTAACTTTGAAAAGTAAAAAAAAAAAAAAAAAAAAAGGAATGATGAGAGACCTAAGTGACAGAGACTAAACCAATCAAATTTTACAATTAAAACAATTATACTTCAAAAAGGACATGTATTGCTAGCTTTTGCTAAATATATAACTTCGTCTCTTTTTCTGATTGATTTGATTGTCAATATTTCAACACCATAATGTATCATTAGCTGTCTGATTTTATCGAACTGAATTGATACAAGAAGTGAAAGAGTAGTACTAAAACAGAATTTGTCAAGTTTATAATATATACAATGAACATGTTCACAAACATACAATGAATAAATAACCAAATTATAACGAGAGTATTTGACTAAAATGATTTCAGTGAACACATATATTAATGATACAGAACACTGGCCCCAAAAATGTGCACTTTGTACTTGTAAATACTCCAACGAACATCATATAATCATACAAAAACATTTGAACATATGCCACACATTTGTAGACGTAAATATGGTAATTAAACCATCTTGAAATCATTTCATTTCATTCAACATATTATAAACACGCAATGAACTTATGCATGAAATGCAATGAACATTTGGCCAACATGTTTTCAGCGAACACATACTAATAGTACAACGAACATATGCTTGAATTCATGTTATTAATACAATTGATATGAGCCCAAATACACAATGAACATATGACCAAATGTACCAAACATCTAAACAAACACACAATAAACATATTTCGGATAATACATGATAATAATAAAATGAACATATATAACTAATACAATGAACATAATCTATTTTAGACTGCACTCTTCTCTTGGTGCACTTGCTTTAAAAAATATTCCCCCAACTGGATGTCGAACTCGTTGACCCTCCCCTTCATTCAACGCGACATCAACTGCAAGGATGTTTTTATTTTTTCACAAACCATAATCAACTTCAGAAAGCCATATTTGCATGTTGCGAAATTATACAGGATCCACAAAAAATTAAGTTAACAATACCTTTTAATATGCTAATGGTTGTATCTCAAGTTTTTTCTGACGTTCATTGGATAATTAGTAAGTCATTCGATGTTCTATGAAAAAGGGGAGAAAATGAGAATGAATATTCAAAATGTAAGAAGATGTTCACTTTTCTTATCAAATACATAAATCTAGTACCTTTTGTTGTCGATTTCGCTCTACAACTTGTTGTTATCTGTCTTCGTGTATGAGAATTGTCTAAGAAGAGGATGAATCAGCGAACACATACTAATAGTACAAGGAACATATGCTTGAATTCATGTTATTAATACAATTGATATGATCCCAAACACACCATGAACATATGACCAACATCTAAACAAACACACAATAAACATATGACTAACCAATATGAATTCGGTGAACACATGATAATAATAAAATGAACATATATAACTAATACAATGAACAGAACCTATTTTAGACCGCACTCTTCTCTTGGTGCACTTGTTTAAAAAAATAATACCAACTGGATGTCAAACTCGTTCATTGGACCCTCCCCTTCATTCAATGCGATATCAATTGCAAGGATGTTTTCATTTTTTCACAAACCACAATCAATTTCAAAAATCCATATTTGCATGTTGCAAAATTATATAGGAACCACAAAAAATTAAGTTAACAATATCTTTTAATATGCTAATGGTTATATCTCAAGTTTTTTCTGAAGTTCGTTGGATAATTAGAAAGTCATTCAATGTTCTACAAAGAAAAGGGAGAAAATGAGAATGAATATTCAAGATGTAAAAAAATGTTCACTTTTTTTTTATAATACATAAATTTAGTACCTTTTATTATCAATTTCGCTCTGCAACTTGTTGTTATCTATCTCGTGTATGAGAATTGTCTAAGAAGAGGATCAATCGAAGAGATTGAGTGAAAGAGGTCAGAGAGAAGTTGGAGGGTTCGGGGAGAAGAAAGAGAAAGTCTTGGAAATCGTTTGAGAAAATGAGATTAAGTGAATTCAAAAAAGAGGTTTTAGAGCAACTACAATGAAAAGCTACATTAGATTTTCATATTACAACATTTCCAAGCTACAACATCTCGCAAAGAAACCCACAACTCGAGGGGGCATGGGCCCGGGCCAGCACGCGGGCCGGGTTGGCACGATCCCGCTCAAGGCCCGGCTTGTTGTCCGCTACATGGGCCGTGGGCCTGTCACGATCAAGAAATTTTATTTCAGGCTCGCACCGGCACGAGCCCACCTAGTTGACCCGCGAGCCGAACAATCATTTCCTTTGTTTTTTAGCCTAAAACTGTCAAAAATCCAAAAAAACAGCATAAAACACGGGGCATTCCGCAGGAGGCACGATCGCGGCCCGCAGGCCATGGACAAAATCTGGAAATTTAAGTCCCGGCCCGACATTATTCCAAACCCACGGGTTGAGCTCGTGAACAGTCCCGACCCATGCCCAGGTCTACCCACAACCACTTGTAATTTTGATTGGTTCCACTTTTGGTTTTGCTATTGTTTTCAATCAAAATTTTGTGGGAAATAATGGTAAAGTTGCGAAGGGATCCACCAAAGCAAAGGAAAGCTATTTACTTTCTACAACCATATGATTTTCCAAAGCTACAACAAAATGTTCTTTCAGAGATTGAGCTACTAGGTTTAACTTATACTTATTTGCAAGCTAGTGCTAATACTACACCATTGTTGTTAAAAAAAAATGTTTTTCTTTTTTTAATTTTTTTTTTGATTGGTGGGGATGAAATGTTTATTGCGAATGCTTATATGTTATCCCAAAACTTTCTTGACCCGCTTTGTTTAACAAAGTTGCGCTTTGTGCTTTCTAGGCCCGTGTTTTGACCTATGCGCACCATACACATGGTGTTACAATGTCTACACTTTACCAATTGGGATAATACACTTTGAAATACCTATTTCTGATCATGTTTTCTATCATATATTTTATGAGGTTTTTTGTTTACTTATAACATACTAGCTTTTTCTGGACACTATGCGTGCGGTGACATTTTAGGCATAACTATTATTCGATAATAAAAGAAATGAAAAATAAAATTATGAAGTACGTATTTATGTTCATCTTCATTTGGTGAGTAAGAAGTATTTAAATACTTACAAATAGTATCTAAAAACATTTTTAAAGTAACTATGAGTGATAAAATTTCATATCCAAATAGTGCAAAAACTGAATTTTTTTTGAAGTTTGTAATTTTGATTAATTTTATATATGAATTATCTTTGTAATGAGATTGTCATATATTTTTTTTATTGTCTGTAGTATTAATTTTTGGTAAGTTCTTGATTACGAATTTTTTTAGTTGATTGGATCTAAATTTAATTTGATTGAATCTTTTTTATTGGCAAATTTATGTGATTGACAATTATATGAGTTGATTTTTTTTTTGATAAACAATTATATGAGTTGATTGAGTTTAATAGAGATTTGGTTGAATTTATTTTAGTAAATTTATGTGTAATGGTTTTATGTTGTAGAGGGGTGAATATGTAAATTCAAAGGGGGACGCCATTGCTCCCTCTTAGCTTATAATAGAGATTTTTTTTTGACGTTGTGCATTATTAATATGTCTCACTTTGACTCTCTGTGTTATTCATACGTAAGAAAACATAGTCATGTGAGGTTTTTTATTTTAATAATTCTACTTATACACAATTAAATATATTAATGTTCAAAATATTGTACAAGTAAAACATGTAAATTAAAATTGGTAAAAAGTAAAAATTGAAATATGGATTAGAAAAAACTAAGTTTGAAGTTTTTAAAGTTTAACCATATTCACAAAGACAAGCACGATGGATTTCATGGGATAGAAGAAGCATATCTATATGTCTACATTTGGAAATATTGGCACTTATTACATATTTGGAGTTTGGACAACATGGTAAATTTGCATCATAAACCTATTATTTTATAACATCTCCAATAAGCTGATGTCAACCACAACGATTGTAGTTTTGCTACAGCTGAATTTTATCTCAACTTCAAACTATTTTGCAGCACCATAATAACGGAAAAGCAACCGGAGCCATGTACGCGTAAACTGAAACTAGAAATTAATGTTATGGAGAGGACGAGAAAGTTGGAGGATACCAAATTGTAAACAGGCCAAGTAAGATTTAAACCAAACAATCCCCATTGTGGGTAACGTTTCCTTCAAAAATCAGACTCTCAAGTAAAATGGTTAAATGATGCAAAAAAGCATCAAGTTCCGGCTTCTGTAAATTCCTTGCTCTCAATACAAAATGTAAAGGGGTAAAAAGCCTAGCAAGCAAGCAAATGAGACATGTTGTGATCTATTTAACCATTTATGTGCACCATGTCAATCAGAATATAAAATAACATCATCTACTAATTAATGACTGAAACATCTATTCCGTAATTATGACACTAGCAACCAACTAATAATGGACCATAGTCCTCCTCCACAAACAATCCTCGAGGTTCTTGGAAGCCCAACTGGCCATGCCGAGGAGCAGTTGTTTGGACCGAAGCCCAAAATATTCCACCTGAGCATCCCTGATAAGCAAATCCAGAAGAGAGAAGTTTCTTCCACTGTCGTGAGATAGCATCATCGCGCTCAAATGAGGGTAGTCAAGAGAGTTGAGCGTATGGAATGTACCCATTTATGGCTTCTGCTTTGTGTTAATGTCGTTCAGAACGCATGCATCTGCAGCTGTCTTTAGCTGGAAAACATGGAATGTAACACAAGGATTTAGACATTGAGGAACTAAGGAATGAGCATTTTGAAAGTAGTTGAAAAAAAGGTTCAAGTTATTTCAAGGTTGTAGAAAGCTTATTATTAGTTGGAAAATGATTTACGCAGCCCTTGGGGATGCATATAAGAAGCTAGCAAATGAAAAGATTAAGCAATAAAAAAACATTATTTACATCAATTAAACATGAGTATGTCATAAGTTCCTAAATTAATACTGTTCTAGGAAGTTTATTTAATGTTTGTTTGCAACCGTAAGAGCTACATATATCAAAACCCTTAATTATACAAAGAAAACAAGGTAGCTGCACATATAAAACCCTTAATTATACATAGAAAACAAGGTAGCTGCACATCAAGGGTAATGCCATACTAGGATGGGGGTTGGAAAAATTGGGAATCCGAAAGAGTCTGGTTATTTTAAGAACTGTTCTCCACCCAACATGTTAGCAGGGGAATTATGGTAAATCTCCTTGGTAAGATCCCCACACCAATTCCTTCTCTTTGTTTGGTGTGAAACACCTTATCCAAAATCCAAGTTTGATAATATATATGGCTCATATACCAGAGATACTGGATACGTCATTCACACGCATACATGATCCAACCGTGATATATATATATATATATATATATATATATATATATATATATATATATATATATATATATATATATACTGGCTACTGCATGACCCAATTGTCCCTTCCTTTAGAAACCCTCCACTTTTAACAAGATAAAAGAAAAACAGATGGACGATGAACAAGAGACTAACATCTAAGCATTTTAAATTATCAGTATGATGTTAAAATTTTACCAAGCTAATAAAGAAACTAACTCAAAACGTCAAAGAGTCCTCTTAGGTACAGAAGTGGAGATAAGAGTCCGCAGAATCTGTTGATACAGTTGAGTTACCTGTATTAAATTGATTGTTTGCTTAACTGCCCAACCAAATAGAACTATAACTTCTAGGAGAAAGAGAGCCAAACTTTGTCTTCTGGACGAAAGTAAAACCTGTGGCACGTGCACAAATGAAAATATAAGCAGGAATTTTCAAACAAAAAGTAAAAAGAACAAAAGAAAAAAGAAGCTTATAATTTAATAGTTATTCCCTCTAATATCTGAAAACGATGAAGTGGTGTAAAATGGAATTCTCACATCAAGAACATCTTCACTTTGGCTCTTTGCAAGGAGAAAAAGGATAATATACAGAACCTGTGGATTCAGGAAACAAGTGGCATAAGCAGTAATTCTCAAAATAATACAACTTCTAATTATAGAATAAACGGGAATTACAGCATCTGGCATACAGAACCAAATTTCATTACCTCACATGAGACACAACAGAATGCCATAAACATTCTGTTTCCGTAATATAATCTGAACAGCCAACTAGAGCTGTCTTTCACGTCTTTATGGCTAGCCTTGCCTGTCAAAAAAGTACTGCAGCAACAGAAATGATGAAATCATCAAATTTAGAGAAATATACTTCGGTATAGGTGCTGACAATATGCTGTAAATACCTGTACATTTGGAACCAATGGCTTGCAATATCCAGAGCAAGCAATGATAAGAAAATCAAGCTAGGCCTGCACAACATTATAAGGGTCAGATGCATCTTATGCACTATGTAAGCACAAATTAAATGAAATAAGTGTAGCCTGTGAAAAATACCGATATATCTGAGATAGTATCACAAGCAAACAAGCAGTGCTAATCCTGAAAAGCCAAATTACTTCATGTCAGTGGCTATCAGTAAAATATATTCACCCATGAATCCTAGTATAATAACACTTCTCAACAACATGCACTTAAATATAGGCTTGAGCAAAACAGATTGTAGTAAATATGTTTCGGGATGGAACTTGGCGAAGGGTAATTTGCAACAGCACGGACAATATAACTGTAGAAAGACAGTGGGTATGAACGGGACAGGATGGGTAATAAACATTGAAGAGAACAGGAGAGAAAGTAGATGATAGACCTGTCTGTCACCATGTCCAAGACAGCACCAAAAGTTGATACTGGAGAGAAATGAGCATGAAATCAGACCAAGTTACGAAATTAAAATAAACTCACTGATTATTCCAAGCATAAAGATAAGTTTCCAATCCATCTAACACAAAAATTTTAAAATCACCACGCGTTCAGAATTTTTTTTGCACCTTTTTGTGTTCTTCTATCATTACATCTATTATAAACCTTTCTCTTAAAACAAAAATGATTTACGACAGTAAAGCAGTCATACCTTGATTGAGTTTACGAGCAAACCAACCATCTATACCATCACATACAAAGCTGCAACAAAAGGTAGAAAACTTTACTACCCAAGTTACAGTTGAGAAAACAAAGATATTGAAACCATTGTGCATCCATAATTTGAGTACGATGGTTGAAAATGGTAATTACCTTATAAAATACAGAACTGAAAAAAGGCCTTTATGAGAAAAGCATATAGCAAATGCAACGCAATTCATTAGAACTCTAATGTACCCTGCATTACCATATATATGAAGTTAAAGGCAGAACATGGAAAAAAAAGTATCTTGTCCTAAGAACACTTCCAGCAAAAACTAATACACATTGCAATCTTGATTAGCTAATGTGGCAAAAATGATACAATTAGCCAAACTCACCAATAATGTTGGGTACATAAAGATATACTGTTGACATCTTCGGCTTTGATTTATCAGCCATACTCCTCTACAAAGTAAGAATGTATGATCTACAAAAGATCCGAACTATCTTTTTATACCTGCATGAAATGAAGATACAATTATTAGCCAAGGTCAATTTCAGATGCATAAACTAAATTATCTACGCAAAAACGCAAAACAGAAAAGCTTTAGACAGAGTTTCTCATCAACAAATCATTAAATACTCGTTCCGGGTCCAGACACCAGATGCATCTGAATCAAAACTCACCAAAGCAACTTATCTCTTGCATGGTGACATTTAGCTTTTCTCCCCTAATAAGATCAAAGTAAAAATGATTTTCACAATTTTTTGTATATGGATATTTGCAGAAAAACAAAGAAAGGCATGTATGAGCTTTTACCCAAGTTAAGAGGAAGGGGCACACAGCACTCAGACCCTTAGAGGTCCAATGTTTAACCTTTTGATAAAGCAATAAGTTCCAAATGATAGCAACTTACTGAGATGAGAAAGAGAATTCTTCTGAACTAGTATCATCGACTAGCTATATGATTCTCTGGCATAAGCACATAACCATAGTGACGCACCATCTAATTCACTCAAAGACTACTAATCAAGGGTTATATTTGCATGAGAAGCTGCCATATGGAGTTATCAGGTTGTGTGGCCCAGCCATGAAGGTCCTGCACAGGTAGCCCTGTGATAAGGTCCTTGGATGTCAAGTTGTGTTTATCAATCCTAGTTCCCCCATTGGCACAGTCATGCTCTTCTCGATCGCCAATGCTCAAGTTTGGCTACCCAAGCTTCACCAATTACTGATGATAAGGTGAGAATGTAACCTTAATAGATAGAATGTTTCACGCCCTGATTTATATTCTAAATTTGTCCATTTTTAACATAATATTAATAGATCATTAATCTCTAGCATTCTCTCTCTTCTCTCCCTTTGGTGAACACATTATCATTTGGTGCATCTTTGCTTCATCAATCAACACATTGAAAAGTACCTACATTTCACTTTACTTTTTGATTCTCACTTTCTTTTTCCATTTTTTTTCTGATTGATTAATTGATCGTTGTGCTTATTGATGATATGATACATTATAAAGCAACTATGATTTTAGTAGAGGTGATCATGGGCCGGGTTCGGGCCGGGCCGGGTTCGGGCCGGGCCGCGGCCAAAAAAATTTGCCCATTGGCCGGGCCGGGCCTAAATTTCGGGCCGAATTTTTGTGTCCAAAGCCCGCTATTTCGGGCCGGGCTTTTGCGGGCCAAAACGGGCCGGGCCAAAAAATAGACTAAAAAGTCGTTTTTAGCTTGCCCAAAGCCCGCCCAAAAATAAAAAAAAAACGACCGGGCCCGGCCTGCGGGCCGAAAAATTCTGCCCAAAACCCGGCCCAAAAGCGGGCCGGGCCGGGCCAAAATGATCACCTCTAGATTTTAGTGTTATTTCATTTACCTTTTTGCTTTGCATCGAAGTGCTCGAGCATAGAATTGCTGGTTGCTATTAGTCAAATATAATGCAAATTATTTTATTTTTCCTTATGGTTTAGTTTGTTGATTTTTTTTTTTAATCTACTTTTTCTTTCGCAGAATCTGCATTTTATTATTGTAACTCTGCAAGTAATTTGTAGCTCGACCATGGCTGAAGAAATATTTAAGGTTGAACGAAGATGAAACTGCCGCTTTTCCCGTTGGAAAAATTAGAAACATCGCTATTTCTTCAATTCCTCAAACCCATAGTTTCAAACCCCTCTCTCTTTCTCTCTCCTTTTTCCCTCGCATTGTAGCTCATCGCTCAAAGCTTGAACTAATTTTCTTGGTTTTTGCACAGTAGCGTTCACGAAGTCTAGAGGGCTGGCTCCAATTTCCAACCTTTGGCCACTCACCATCCAGAGCCGAGTCATCAGTGCTACCAAGTGATAATATATTTTTTCATTCTTGGTTTTTTCTCTTAGTCAGTAACCAGCCTGAGCTGAGTACTCCTACTCTTAGTGTTTTTACTCTCTTTCTTCCTTTGCCAATTACGATATAATAATTGTAATTACTTCTAGTTCACTTGTGAGCTTACTTTGGTCTTTGGATTTGTACACAAGTATGAGTAATTTTGTTCATTGTGCAATTGTGATTAATTTTAAATCATTTTGCAATTGGTAATGGGGGATTCCAAAATGTAGAAACCTTGCTTAAGACTTCTATTCAGAAATGATGTTTTTGTAATTGGGATTGGGAGTTGGAGAACCCCTTGCTTAGACTTAAATCATTGATTGTCATTGTAGTTGCTTTCTAGAGGCTGCATGTGCAGGACCTTCATTGTTGTGCCCCACCACAAGGTAACTCCACATTGCAGCTTCTCTCATGCAATATAACCTTGATAAGTAGTGTTAAGTTAACTAGATGGGGTGTTACTTTGGGCATGTGATTATGCGGAAGAATCCTTTAGCTAGTTGATGATACTAAATGAAAAGAACACTCTCACTCTCTCTCTCTCTCTCTCTCCTGTATGAGTAAGTTGCTATCATTTGGAACACATTGTGCTTTATAAATTTAAAGACTAACTATTGGAGTAACTCATAAGATCCATAAATCTAGTTATCTAACTTATGATTCCGAAATTATAATATTGATCATATATTGTGACATGGCATTTCTTTGTGGCTCTCCCAATGCTCTCTAAATGGCTTCCTTTATATAGTAGTAAATATTGTATCTACAAGCATATATTGGAGTAACTAGTGAGATTATTACTCTTTTTACTAATAGTGCTATGACAAATTTAATTAAAAAGAGGTTCGCTAATTATAGCCTTAACCATTAAGGATAAGTAAAGGTGGCTCATGGGTTAGTTGCGCTCGCAAATGGGATGACGGATGAACTAGTGAGTAGCCCATGAAGCAAGCAACTGGGGAAGAGTGATTAGGAGTTTCCCCCTTATATCCGGCTCAAAGGAGAATGCTACACCAACTCATCGGTAATCTACCTACTAGAGATCGATAATAGAAAATAACTTATTTCTATTGTGAGCTCGATCCCAGTAATCATGAATGACTATCTCTAATGGATAATTGGGAAGATACAATTTTCCATGTCAAAAACGCAACCTAATTTGCATTAAGTAGGCTATCACGTTACTACTACTTTGCATTCATAATTCTAATTTACTTTTATTCCGATAATTTTGTTATTGTTTTTCATTTGTTCGCAGTTAATAAGTTCAAACCTTCCATAATCCATCCAATATTCCCATTATCTCGACCGCTAATTTAGTCGATATATCCTATAACGCATAAATTTTACATCAATATATCAAAAACACAGTAAATTTCATCATAACCAAAATCTGAAAATTTATAAGATACAAACACACGACATTTTTTTTTGGAAAAGAACAAAAAAAAAAGCACAAGAAACTAACCTGAATTTTAGCTCAGGAAAGATTTGGAAGAGATATTAGATCTGCAAGTTACAATCAAAAGTAAACCAGAAATTCAACCAAAAAACGCAAGTTCGAATCCCAAATAAACCAGAAATCCAACCAAATTAGGCAGTTTCGAATCCAAATGAACCAGAAATGTAAAGAAACTAAATATATGAGGATTATGGAGTATAATTAGTTAATTTTGCAGAGAGAATGAGTGAGATTGAACCCTTCAACAATGGAGAAAAAGGGAGAGAGAGATTCGGTTATCTGAGGAGAGAGAAAGAGAGAGTTGATCTGAGGAGTTAGAGAGGATCCGTAATGAGTAGTTACTGATGGGCCGGCCCATATCAACTTCGTACTTCACTTTCTTCTACGTTGCTAAATTTTTTTATTTTTTTTTGGCTCCAACTGAGGATCCGTTGGTAAGAAAACGGTCCTACTAGATCATCACCTCGCTCAGATACCTCACTTGTGATCTCCAAGTCACAAGGTGAGTTTCAAACCACCTCCAGACCGCCCTATTTTTTCCTACTTTTTTGGTAAGAAGAAATAGCCAAACCCCGCTCGGGTGTTAATGGGCCAGGCAGTTGAGAGTAAGGGTGAAGGGTAAGGGGAATCCCTACCCTCAAAGTGCCTCTCGTGAGGATTGAACCTCCCACCTTGAAGTTGGAAGTCTTGTATTATCCTATTAACGCCCTGTATTTTTGTATAAAAATGCAAGGGTTTTTCCTCCTCTTTCCCCTCCATTCCCCATTCCCTCACTCATTCCCTTTCCATCCCCCTCCATTCCTCCTCACCTCTTTCATTACCTCTTATCTTTCACACACTCTCTCTCATCCCTTCCATTTCCTCCATTGAAGGACTACCAACGACTTCAAGTTTTTTTTACCGTCTCGTTATATTACGGAGAAATGCTAATGTAATTAAAAAAATTCGAATAAAACTGATAGAATGTCTTAAACATGACGCTTCGAAAAACTTAGCACGGGGATCTCGCTGACTGGTCAGCGAGTTGGGGTCCAGGGGCAAAGCTCCCTAGTTTGGGGGTTCTGGGCCGCAAGGTAATCATTTTTCGTTTCAGTCTCTATTTTGGCTGATTTTATTTAGCTTTATTTGAACATCTCAGAGTAGAGTAAAATTTATCAGAAATTGACTTGAAAATGCCGAAAAAATAGCTATTTCTATTGATTAATTACAAACATGTAAAGTCACTTAATGGCAGTCTAATTTGTTGGATTTTTTCCGATTTTATGCTGCCATAATCTGCCAAAAAAAGAGTCTTCACATTATGCGGATTGATCTGGTTATATTAAGTTACCGAGTAGTTTTATAGATGTTGAAGTTTTTCATCAATTTCTTTGATCATTTGAGTTACATATTGGAGTGTTTGCTGATCACACTGTAGTTATGGGTGTTTCTGTTATATTATGGAAAGACTTTACTAAGTTTGAAAGTTGGATAAAGGCGAGAATGAATTGTGTTGTTAAAATTGAATTTTTTCCTTGAATAATGCAAAAGAGGGTATTAATTCCACAAATGTCCCCAAAAAAAAAAAAAAATTCTGCGTACCGTCCACGTAGGACGGCACGCGAGAAAGTGTTTTTTTTTCCGCAGGTAAACCGCTACTCTGAGTAACGGTTTACTTTAAATAAAACCGCTACTCTGAGCAGCGGTTTATTTAGAACGGTTTCAAGCACATGTAAACCGCTATTCAGATGTTGATTTTTTTTTTGTACTTAAGTTAAACCCCTACTTAAAGTAGCGATCAACTAGTATCAACCGCTACTCAAGGTAGCGGTTAATTTTAACCATAACCGCTGCTTAGAGTAACAATTTGTTTGTGTAAATCGCTATTCCAAGTAGCAGTTTAACTTAAGTACAAAAAAAAAATCTCGCGTGCCGTCCTATGTGGACGGTATGCATGAATTTTTTTTTGGAGCATATTTTTGGAATTAATACTCTCTTTTGCATTATTCAATGGAAAAATTCTGTTAATATTGTATTTTTGCAGAACAGTCTCAGGAGTTGTAGCCTTGCAGCGCCACTAGTTATTCTTGAAAAGGTTAAGGTAAGTCGTGACTCTTGTTGTCTCTTACAATGTTAATTACGATTTAAGCACTTGGAGATTTACCCATTTAGAACTGTTGGGGATGAATTACTAATTTACTTTTATATTTTTTACATAAAATTACACTTAGAAGTCTATGTCCATGCTTCCATTTATGGTCTCTATGAAATGAGTTGTTGATGTTTTTAGTCATGATTGGCTAGCAATGGCGGATCCAGCGTGGGTTCAGTGGGTTTAACTGAACCCACGTGGATCCGGGACAAAATCAAGAAAACTGATTAAAAAAAAGAAATATGATATATATGAAACACAACATATTATTTCACCGGGAGCTTTGTTAGCTCAGCGGTAACGCACGTTCTAATGAATGTTTTTTGCCTCAATGGTCGCAGGTTCAAATCTCGCGATTTGTATCTGTTTTGTTTCTCTTTTTCATTTTTTTGTCCTCCACTCTTCCCTTCAGGCTTATTAGCTACTGCATAGTATCACTGAAAGCGGTAAAGCATGTGTTCACAATAATGTTAGGGCCATGATTAAGTCCAAGTTTTTTTTGAATGTTTTATTTTTCGGTTTAGACCAAAAAAAAAAAAAATTTTTTGGTCCGAAATTTTTGAAGTTTGATTTTCGGTCCAGCCTGGGAATAATTTTCTTTGTTGGCTTTTACATAACTTCTATAGAAATTTATTATTATATTAGTATTAATAGCTATATTTTTATATTTTAAAGAATGGAGAGTTGAAAGAAAGAGATATATATTTAAGGAGGTTTTGGTTGGGTTTTTTTTTTTTTAGGAAACCCAGAAAAGGGAATTATATTAAGAAATAAAATCATCCGGGATATCATCCACCCACGAACGCTTGCCAATCTCCCAAGGTTGGAGATGAGCTAACACATGAGCAACCTTATTCCAGAACGTTTAACAAAAGACCATTCAACATTAGAAAAGGAGCTAACTAAATCTAAAACATCATCAATTATTAAATGAAAATCACTAGAATCCTTTTTCCGCTTCTTAAAGCTTGGATAGCCAAGAGACTATCGCTTTCAACTTCCACATGAGCATAGCCTAGCTCTAAGGCCACCTTCAACCCATAGAAAATTGTGTTTGCCTCCGCAATTCGGGTCTCCCACGTCTCATGAAACTGGAATTAATATGCTCGCAACTAGCACCTCACCCATATCGTTCTGACACACCACACCAATACCACAACCCAAAGAATCCACCAACCCCGCATCAACATTTACCTTCATCCAATGGGGAGCAGGCTTCGCCCACGAAGTGGGGTGGGCCGAAATCTCGGAGCTCGCTGCTACATGAATTTGGCGAGTCTCCAAGGTTTCGCTGTTTATGTTCATCGCATAATCAAGTGTATCACCAGGATCACTCCTCTCATTTGCTATCAAGACACGACATCTAGCACCCCATATAGCTCATGCTGTTGTAAGGAACACACAAAGCTCCTCCTCTTCCATCTTCTCAAAGCATCTACCCCACCAATCTCCCAGTGAACCACCCCTCACATAGCGTCCCATCATGCGAGCTACATCTCCACACTGCCTTTGCCATCGGCCAATGCGCAAGCGCATGTACACAACTCTCCTCTTCCTCCCCACAAACTCCACATACCGCATTATAGCTATGGATTCTCCTACTCAGTGATAATCTCGTTGGCAATGCATTCGAGTCGGCCCTCCACGCAAACAGCTTGACTCGAGGCAACACTTTTAACTGTCAAATCTTCTGCCATAAATCCATAACATACGAGGGAGACGCTTCCTGCTAATTATTCGCATCACCCCACAAAGCTTTGTATGCCGACCTCACTAAGTATTGCCCGTCTTTTTCAATATCCCAACAAATAGAATCTACTAGCTTATAGATAGTTGGTTGGGACTTTTTTAATGGTATGGAATGGATATGATATCATTCCATTGTTTGCTTACACTATTTTAGGATAGAATGTCATACCCAAAAGATTCAATCTCCATTCCATACCCCCATAATTTCATACTCCCCTACCCCTTAAGATTCTAAATCCATTCCTATCAAGTATCAACCCTAAAAGGAGGAAAAAAGAAAATTTCAAAACTGTGAGCCGTCATCCCAAACTTATGTTTTTCTCCCTTGCTTAGTCATTAATTACCAACGTCCAATTACCCCGTTCAAATCTTCGACGTTCTGTTGTTGCTGTGGTCATTTTTAAGTACAAAACTTCTACTTCTATTATTGTATTTAGTTTTCTTTTCATATTTGTCATTTCCAGATTAAGTGCAAACCTACTTTTCCCTTATTGGACATGTCACTGCTAAGTTGCTTTTGGGTTGTGAACTTTGGTTGTTCTTCCTCTTGATTTCAACGCTATGTGATAAACTTGGATGAAAGTCTGCACATACTTGATACTGTTAAATTGCAGATTCTTGTTAATCGATTTCAGTGGGTGATAAATTGCTTGGGATGTTTGGAAAGGTTTTCCTATTTATTTATTAAATTTTGATATTAATTGATGGTATTTTAAAAAAATCTGGATACACAATCCATTCTTATGATGAACCAAACAATATGATTGAAATGTAAATCCATAGTAAGATTGAACCAAACAATTCTAGAGTAGTATGGGGATAGCAATCCATACCTCTATGGTATGGATATCTATACCATTCCATCCCAATAAATTGAACCAAACGTGCCCTTAGTGTATCAGAGGAGATGAAAGGACAAGAGAATTGAAAAAAAAAAAAAGAATGAAGACGGTCTGACCCAATACTTTCACTTATTGTATACATAATTTTGCATATTATATATAGATTATAAGCATTATTTTTTAATTATCTCAGCAATAAATACTTATTACGTTGTATCTCTAAATAACGAGATGACAACAAACTATCAAAGTGTTGACACATCTAAAACTCCTTGACTAATCATCTCCGTTCTATATTTCATAAACCACAACTTGTGTATAGTTTAATAAAGTACATATAATCAACACCAATAACATTTTATGTAATGATTTTTTTCTTATTAAGTTGAAAATTTTGATCAAAATCATCAAGGCACAATAAAATACTTTGAAAAGCCAAGAAAGGCAATAGTGGTATCCAAGGTTGTCAATTTGTTGTTCTAATTTAGTAATTGTTGATAAGATTAATATGAGTGAAAAATAATTGAACTATCACCAATTCTTTGTTTTTAAAGCTATTTAGTTAGACTTCATTTCAAAAATAAAACTCATATTTTGTTTTACCTTTGAAGATCTCTAAATGAGCAGAGTAAGTTTGAGGAGAAAGTAGTTGTGAGAGAGCAGATAATGACGAGTTTAAGATCTGCCAACGTGAATGTGGAGAACAGATAAGGTTTCTTATTGATACTAATTACACGATATTTGTTAAGGAGATGTATTCAAATAATTATTAGTTTAGTATTTAAAAAATGTGTGTCACTCGATCAACATTTTGTAACTTTTTTTTTATCATGCACAAATGACTATTATTTAAAAACATAGGTAATCCAATCTGCATTTTATAGTGTGATAAAAATAAGGATGTAAGTACTTGATCATTTAATATGTGCCCAAAAAATTGCAACCATCCATTATAGAAGGACCAAAGGCGGAATAACTTAGCCTGGACCTGGACCGAAATAAGGTGATAACAAAATGTTTGAAATACTATTTTTAATAAAATATTATTAACTAATCTAACTTATTCAGAAAAAAAAACAATAGGGGTAAAATTATATTTATCATTTTATTACTCCGATTCACTATGCAGTTCTACAATATACAAATATCCAAATTTTATATTAAATAAAAATACAAGTGGGAGTATAAGACAAAAAAAACTAAAGAAAGATTGAAATTTATATGCATTAACCACCTTTAAGGAGAATCTTTATAATATACCTGGGTGTACCATGCTCATGGTACACCCAAGGCTATTTTCAGCAAATGAGCAAAATCAGCAAAGAGCAAAATGAGCAAATGAGTAAAATGAGCAAATGGGCAAAATGAACAAGCATTTATATTCATTTAAGAAAATGAGAACACTTCTACCCAAACTCTATCATTTGCTCATCATCATCTTCCTCAATTTCAGATCTGGAAATTTCTTTTTTTTTTTCGCGAATTTTAGATCTCCATTGTTGTGTTTGGAAGGAGGAGAGAGAAGAATTGAAACAACAACAACAACTGAAAATTAAACAAATGAACAACAATGAGCAAAATAACAAGAATAGAACAAACGAGTAACAATGGCATCGTCGGAATTGTGGCTGCTTCCTCGAGTTTTCTTCCATGGCTGACATCTCCATTTTTATGGGTTTTGTTTTTCTTTACTTTTTGCCGGCGGTGAGAGATAGAGGAGTAGAAATGAGCAGCGGCAGCATCGCCGTGAAAAAATGGCAGTGAAAGCACACGGAAGAGGAAAACATGGGGAAGAGGAAGAGAGTAGGCGAAATTACGAACGTGCCCCTAAAGTTGTAGTTTATTACAAAAATACCTGGGTGTACCATGCTCATGGTACACCCGGGCGTACCATGAGTGAACTTACCTTTAAGGGTCTACAATATGGCATGAAAATAAAAATATGTTTTCATGGCCTAATCTGTCTACTTCTATGGCCCAATCTATTTTTGAGCTCAGTGGTTCATTAAAATTAATCAGCAACAACCCGATTTCACAAAACTTATTCAAGTTTTCAGAAAAATTAAATTGATTTAACGTATAATACTTGGTTACTATGAAAAAATAGAGTGTTATCTGGGTTATGTGTTTTGGGGTCTTGGGCACCTGCCCTTCTAAGTTCTCGCCCATGCCCAAATACGGACCTGCACCCCATTCAAGTAAAGAGAGTGAAGTTGTGGTTAACTTCTTGAAGGCTGGAGGCTGGAGGCTGGAGGCTGGAGGCTGGAGGCTGGAGCTAAGAGTTCAGGCGAAGTTGTAGAGTAACAGAGTAATTGTTGCATGTCACCTAATACTTTATCCTAATATAATATATTTGCATCGCACATATATTGAATATTGGTCACAACTCACAAGCACGAGACCTGGTCTTATATATATTTCTGCAAGTGATGAAAGAAGTTTGTCATAAACATTACCAAGCACTGAGTCCATTAACCCCATATTAGCCCTATCATCGGTCATCGCAACTCAAGCACCCTGTTCTTTATATTGCATAACAAGATCAATACACTGAGTTGTGATCTAGATATGAACAACGACACGACTGAACTAACTCCTTATTTTATGATTTTTTCAATAAACCCATCAATCCAGAAAATTAACAAAAAAATTGACATTAAAGCAATATTAAACTGGAAAAATTAGCAATTACAAACAAAACTTAGTCTAAATTATTAACTAACTTAATTTCCTTATTTAATGCCTTAGCAACTTCATAGTTTAAATCTTAAGAGTTTGCGTTGGTTGAATTGTACAAATTTTCAGAATAATCAACTAATTATCAGTTGTATTTGAATTAATCATTACCAAAACCTACCTACAAAATCAACATCTATGAAGAGATTCTCGCAAATAAACAACCACAATTAGAAATTCAAATCAATTCACTGAAAATACATCACAATTAATTGATAGAAAATAACAAAAAAAACTTTTAAGCAAATTGGAAAACTAGTGCGTTTTGTTAGTGTTCCTCCTACCAAATTCATACACACATAGATCAAGTCTAGGCCTTATTGGTGTGTCTAATTACCAGCCAAAGCAACAACATAAAAAAGAGTCAAAAAAAATATTACTAGCCAATAGTGGCGGATCCAGGAATTGAGCCACGTGTGTTCGGAATAATTTTAATATAAACTTCACATTAATTTTTTCTATTTGGAGTTACAATTTTTCAGTGAAAAGTAAAAAAATAAACTTTCAACAATTGTACTTAGCGAAAATACTCTTAATTACATCATTAAAAAAAATATGGCAATCCCCTCAAAAAAAAAAAAAAAAAAAAGAATATGGCAACTAATTTCTTATAGTAATGAAACACTCTCCATTTTTTAACAAGTTGCAAAGTTTTACAAACTACGAATCGAGTATTAACTATTACAATTTTTTTATTGAATTAACTTATCAATTAAATATTAAAAGTTAAAACTATATATATGCATATTGCATGTATATGTATAATAAAATATGATTAAAGTTTAACAACTAGCTAGTACAAACATGATGTAGACAAAAAGATAATGGAAATTAACCAAATTCAAACCTTGTACTATATTCATACTTGGTGGGAGGGAGAGATTTATAGATAAAAAAAAGAGAGCTTAAAAAATAAAGGGAGGATTGGAAAAAGGAAAAAAAAGAAAGACTAAGTACATAATATAGTAACTACTAACTAGTAAGCCTAAAGGTGGGAGTGGAGGACAAAAAAATGAAAAAGAGAAGACAAAACATTAGTACATGCTTTACCGCTTTCAGTGATATTATGCAGTAGCTAATAAGCCTGAAGGGAAGAGTGGAGGACAAAAAAATGAAAAAGAGAAGACAAAACAGATACAAATCGCGAGATTTGAACCTGCGACCATTGAGCCAAAAAACAATCACTAGAACGTGCGTTACCGCCGAGCTAACATACCTCCCGGTGAAATAATATGATGTGTTTCATATATATCATATTTCTTTTTTTACCCACTTTTCTTGATTTTGTCCCGGATCCACGTGGGTTCAGTTGAACCCACTGAGCCCACGCTGGATCCGCCATTGTTTCTAAGGCCTTGTTTGGTAACTGACAGTTGGCGGTTGGTTGTTGGTTGTTTTATGTGGCTGGTTTGACTGGCTGTTTGTATTGGTTATTTGTATTGGTTGTTTGACTATTTTTATTTTATAAAGATGTTTGATAAAATTGTCTTTGGTTGTTGGTTGTTACACTATAAAATGACCATTATGGGCATTGATTTTTTTCATCCAACTTATGCCATAAGGGTATATTTGTAATTTTATTATTAAAAAGCCAACAGCCAAGGAAGAAAAGCTACTTGGAGTAGCTTTTGGCCTTGTTTGGTAATTGGCGGTTCGCTTTTGGCTGTTTTGTGTGGCTGGTTTGATTGGCTGTTTGTGTTGGCTGTTTGACTGTTTTTATTTTATAAACATGTTTGGTAAAATTGTATTTGGTTGTTGGTTGTTAAACTATAAAATGACCATTATGGGCATTGATTTTTTCATCCAACTTATGCCATAACGGTATATTTGTAATTTTATTATTAAAAAGCCAACAGCCAAGGAAGAAAAGCTACTTGGAGTAGCTTTTGGCTTTTGGCTGAAAAGCCAGCTTAAAAGCCAACAAAAAAGCCACAAACCAAACAAAATTTTTGGCTGTTTGACCAAACTAAAAAGCTAAAAGCCAAAAGCCAAGCAAAAAGCCATTTACCAAATACCCCCTTTGGCTTTTGGCTTAAAAGCCAACAAAAGAAGCCACAAAACAAACATGGTTTTTGTCTGTTTGACCAAACTAAAAAGCCAAAAGCCAAGCAAAAAGCCATTTACCAAACACCCCCTAAATGTGAAATTGGGCCAAATGACATGTTTGGGAAATCAGGCCAATTCCAACCTTTATAATAATAGCCCAATTTTAAGAATTCTCAAATTACATGTGCAAGGGTGTCATTTGCAAATTCTAAATCCTACTCCCTCCGTTTCAAATTATAAAGCATGTAAACCACTTTAACGCATATTAAGAATTTAGTTAGTTTTAGTTAGATTTGTATAGGTAATAAGAATTGACATTAAATATTGTATTGATAATAGAAAATAACCTATAATCTTATCTTGATAGTATAAAATTAAATTTAATTTTATATTGGTAATGTAAAACGCCTTATATTTTGAAACAATTTTTTTTAGCTTAAATGCCTTATAATTTGAAACTGAGGGAGTAATTATTTTCTACTTTCCTCTTTAAGTGTTCAACATATTCCTAACTTTCTCTCTCCTCAATTATAAACCCTAACTTTCTCTCCTCCATTAACGAATCTCTTAGCTTTCTTTTTCTCCATTAACGAATCTCTAGCTTCTAACTATTCGATCTCCTCTCTGTAAATTCTATGGTAAATAACCTATAATCTTATCTTGATAGTATAAAATTAAATTTAATTTTATATTGGTAATGTAAAACGCCTTATATTTTGAAATAATTTTTTTTAGCTTAAATGCCTTATAATTTGAAACTGAGGGAGTAATTATTTTCTACTTTCCTCTTTAAGTGTTCAACATATTCCTAACTTTCTCTCTCCTCAATTATAAACCCTAACTTTCTCTCCTCCATTAACGAATCTCTTAGCTTTCTTTTTCTCCATTAACGAATCTCTAGCTTCTAACTATTCGATCTCCTCTCTGTAAATTCTATGGTAAGTCAAACAATGAAGATGGATTTGAAATCCTAAATTTGAAATTCTTAAGTTTACCAAACAATGAATTTGATTTTAGATTCCATGATTTGAGAATCCAAATTTCAAATGAATCATTTCAAATGAAATGCTCATTCCCAAACACTTCCTAACTTACTTTGTTGCTAATTTTGTGTTTTTAAATTAAGGATTTTCGGTTTTTGAAATGTTATTTGAAATAGTACAGCGAACCTTTTGATATTATGTGAACTTTCTGATAGATATTTGTAATTGAGGAATGTGAAGTGGAAAAGTTGGAGGTTATAGGACTTTTTGACTTGAGCATGAAATGAAGCTAGCAAATAAAAGTGAAAAATGAAAAGGCCAATCTATACAAATGTATTAAAAGACGTGCGAAAACAAGAAAATATATTACGTGGCGCTTTCCATAGGGAGTTTTAGTTCATATAATCCATGTACAATAAAAAAAATTAAGAAATTGTAGAGTATAGGATTTGAACTCAAGACCTCAAGTACATATGCTAAAGTTTTAGCCACTAGGCTAAGTTGTATTTATTGTTATTATCATAAAGTATTATATTAATAAATGAATTTTTTTCTTACCCGGGGAATAGCCCGGGCGGCCGGGCCTAATAACTAGTTTAGCGTTAAAACATGTTTAATTAGTTATTGATGGAAGGTTGTTTCAATGCACAAGAGAATATTGTTGGAAAACAATTAGGTGATGCCACGTAGCAACGTGAGAGAGTTGTTTACCGTTTTCATTTCAAAACTAGTTTTCCACCCGTGCAAAAATGCACGGGAAGTTTATTTTTTTATTTAATTTTTTATATCAAATAAGATTGTGTATATATTATGTTATACATGGTAAAACACTGCAAGTTTATATGTAGCATTTATTGAAGAGGAAACACGAAAAACCCTTTTATCTCAACGAAGTGAATGAACATCACAAATGAATTATTAAATGACAATAATAATAAGAGTATTTTAAAAACATTTTGAACCACGTCTTTGTACTATACATTTGTGGTAACATTTGAGTTTTCACGTTCTTTATCAGCTATTAATGTTTTTCAAACCCTTTTTTCTAATAACTTTTGATATGACAATATATATTTAAAATTATATAATACGTCCCTTGAAATCATGGTGTATCTATATTTATATAAATATGTAATGAGATAGTATAAACATAAAAGTAGAGCAGGCAACCAGCAAGTTGGGTTGTCAATCAGTTCAAGTTTGGTTGGATTTGCTTTCGAGTTTACTACACATTTAATAAACAGGTTGAAATACTCAACCCTGACCCAACCTATTTGATAAGCGAATTACCCGTTGAACCCATTTAATCATAATTAGTATTATAAAAAATTAATTATTTTCTTAAAAGTATATATGAGAGAGTTTACTGTTGAAAGTATGCATGTTTAATATTTCTTATAATAATTGTGACCAATTTTAGCAATATTTACTTTTTTAACCAAATTTTAGATTTATCAATATATTTTTCGAGAATTTTCTACATATATGTAAGTTAATAAAGTCAAAGCGTGTCAATTTCGAGTCGAAAATGTCAACCTCAACCTACCTGTTTAATCAATGGGTTAGAAAATCGGTCAAAGTTCCAACCCTAACCTGCTTATTTTGGGTTAGGTTTCGGGTCGTATTTCGTATTGAGTTAGCTTTTGCAAACCCTACATAAAGTAGTGACATTATAATTTACACTGTATAGTAAATGTAAATTAACAAAAAAATTAAAGAGAAAATACATTTTTCAATTTAGTTTATTAAAAAAATAACATGTAACTCATCTTATCAAATAGACAATAAATTTCATGTATATTGTAATATATAAATTCATATATATTGTAATGTATAAATTTTTCTTCTAATATATACCTAAGAAATGAATATAGAAATATCAGTTATTAATGTTCATCAAACCCTTTTTGCTAATAACTCTTGATATGACAATATATATTTAAAATTATATAATACGTCCCTTGAAATCATGGTATATATATTTATATAAATATGTAATGAAATAGTATGAACATAAAAGTAGAGTAGGCAACCAAGTTGGGCTGGCAATCAGTTCAGGTTTGGTTGGATTTGCGTTCGGGTTTACTAATAAACATTTAATAAATAGGTTGAAATACTACTCAACCCTGACCCGACCTATTTGATTAACGAATTACTCGTTTAACCCATTTAATCATAATTATTATTATAAAAAAAATTCATGTATATTGTAATATATAAATGAAATATATATTGTAATGTATAAATTTTTCTTCTAATATATACCTAAGAAATGAATATAGAAATATCCTACACGATATTATGATCTTGTAATGAGAATCGTATAAATTAAAATGGGTTTAACCTTAAACAAAATAACTAAATGGGCTTGTTATCTAAAATGATATAATATTGTATTAAGAATAGTCTAAAATTGGCTTACAACCCGTGCGATGCACTATACTGAAATATAAATTATCTATAATAATCAGTATTATTATTATCCATATAAATGATTAAATGGTACTAAGTTAATAGCACATACATTCTTAGGTTAATTTAATTAACTTTGAGTAACATTTAGTGGTCAAACTTGTTCAAACTCGCTTTAAGCTCACATAAATTTTCTTACAATGAATCTAATTGTTTATATCAATATTGTTACATATTAAAAAAAATATCTATTCTCCCTAGATAGCATGGTTTTCATTTACGGTCAGCAAAATATGTGCTGATAATTAATATTAATAACATATATCTAAGAAAAAAATATGAAAACCCAAATATTTTCAATTTAGAAATTGAATATTTTGTGATATTTACATTAGAATCATGAAGTGATCATACACAATAAATATTGAAATAATTTAAGAAAGATATAAATGAGAAATAAAAGATTAGATGGCTTTTAAAATTTGTTACTATTGACTTGCGAAATAATTTACATCTTGACTATTTGAGAAATAATTTATATTAAGATTATCTGGACTCGTGCATAATGCACATGGATTTTTTTTAGTTCTCAAATAGTTTTTTTAATTCCAAAATTATTGGAATGACTACATCTAAAATTGAAAGATTATAAATTGTAAATTTATATTTCATGATATAATCTTTTCATTAGGGTGTCAAAATAAAGCTGATCCAATATGATAACCGTCTCGAATCTAACCTGAAAATTTCGGATTTGGGTTAAAATTTTCAACCTAAAAAAAAGATGGGTCATCCCAACCCGACCAGAAAAAATAATGGGTTAGGTTCAGGTTGAATTTTTGAACCTCAAAACAATCCGAATAATCTGACTTTGAAGTGGGGTCAAATTCAAGGCAGGCCAACCTATGTTTATCTAACTTGTATTAGACCAAACTCGTTTCTTAATATTCTAAATTTGATTAAGTTGGCATTTGAATTCAAGACTCACTCAATATGTTGAATTATTGCAATGATTAAATTTAAAATCAGGTCATTTTGGGTTGGTTTCGGGTCAACCTGAAATCGAAAAGGTCGGGTTCAAATTCTAATTTTCGACCTGAAATCAGAATCAAGTCAAGTTTGGATTAGGGGTAATGACCGAACAGAAATCAGGTGAACTTGAAATTAATCCAACTCGAACTTATTGCTACCCCTACATTATTAATTTAGACAAATGACACGTAAAGATAATTATTGTATACTACAATAATATCTAATAATAATGTACTCTACTGGAGTAATAATTAAGCAATATAAAAAGTTGTGAAAATTATCAATCCCGCAACTCCAAAATAAATTGTCTACATTATAATCAAAATCTACGACTACGGGTAAGTTACATAAATGGTAATGTAAAATGGTAAGTTATATCAATATTAACATTGTTTATTATTAGTTAGCAACTGTGCCAGAATTATACACGAACTAATATGATTGTAAAGTACTTCCATTTGCTGAGTGAAACTTACCAAATTTATAAGATTGTAATTGATCCATTTTACACGTGGCACTAAAACAATGAGAATAAGTATAATGATGACATGTGGCGAAATGAGTAACAGCTTGACACATAGGCAAATTTTTCTAGCTTTATATATATATATAGATAAATTCTCCTTCCGTCCCAAAATATAGTTCCCATTTTCATTTTGCGTGTCCCAAAATATAGTTCCCATTTCCATATTTAGTTCCACATTTTTCCATAATTTGTCTAAGAAAACCGTGTCACATCATTTATTTGTTTCTTGAATTTTGTTTTTTCCTTTGTTTATTCAACCAAAATGTTACAATTAATGTTTTTTTACCAATCATTCTCCATTCTCTCTCCTAAAATCATCTTTTCCCATACAACATTCATTTAAATAAACATAAAATCTTTACTATCCCTCTTAGATTCTACTTGCAAAATTACCGTGAAAAAAGGGAAATAAGAACTATATTTTGGGACGGAGGGAGTAGCTATATACGTCTATGAATCGAAAAGGGGAGGGGTTGGTGTCCAGAAAAAGGGTTGGTGTTGCTCGAGTTGTGAACTAATTGTTTGTGAATCTTAACTTTTGTTGCATATTAAGAAGAATCATGAATAATCTAATTCGTGCAAATTTGTAAAGATTATTATATAAATAGGGACATATATACATATATACATGTATATATATATATGTATATATGTATATATGTATATGTGTATATATATGTATATATGTATGTATATATATGTATATATATGTATATATATATATGTATGTATGTATATAAATATGTGTGTGAATATATATATGTGTGTATATATATGCGTATATATATATGCGTATATATATGTGTGTATATATATGCGTATATATATGTGTGTATATCTCTATGTGTGTGTGTGTGCGCGCGCGCGCGCGTGCGTGTGCGTGCGTGTGCGTGCGTGTGCGTGTGATCGCGAGATTAAATCATATGAAGCACCACGTGGCATCTTTACTTGTTCAGCAACGCGTTGTTAATTTTACAACTTCTTTGCTCATTTTTCATTTTTTGTTTGCTGATTTCACAATATTTTGCTCATTTTACAAAAAAAAAAGTTCATTTTATATTTTTTCCCCTCATTGCAAGCTTTTTGCTAATTATACGTATTTGTACATTTTATTTTCTTTTTTCTCATTTTACAAACTTTTTGCTCATTTTGATACAAACTTTCTCATTGACATCTCCCGAGTTATCAACTCTTTTTTGCAATTCTAGATCTCTCCTAATCTAACTAATTTAAACTAAATAAACGAGAGATAAATTCATAACTATACCAGAACAAGTGACGGTTGGTAGAGATTTATAATCTCTAATTACTTCACATTTTGAGCTACAAAAAACCTAAATATTCAAATTTTCATGAAATATTGTTCGAAGTAGTCTGCTCATAGCAAATACTAGACGAAAATAAATCCTAGCAAATCCAAAAGATCGAAAGTCGCTGAACAATTCTTCTTGTGCTACTTCTCTTCTGGCTGTGTTTGACATTCTTGATTTTCATAATATAAGAATATCACCATTGTTGTGATTAATTATGAAAGAGAAAATTATATATTTATTATTGAGGATGGTGAAATGAGAAAGAAGAGTTGAGAAGAAGTTGAATGAGAGCGAGAGAGAGTAGGTGACGAGAGACAACGTACGTAACTCAAAGGAGAACAATTCAGAAGACGGACGGAGAAATTGCCTTGATGGAGGAGTAAGAGAGAAAAACGCGGGATAATAGATCATTCTAGGGCATGCACATCGTTAAATCACAGTCGTTCAAGCGTGTCGAGAGAAGTGTCAAGTATTTTGAAATTGCAAAAAGTAACAAACACATACTAAAATCGTATTAAAATATAGAAACTATACATCAAAATGCCGGAGCTAGAGGCGTACACAAAACATAGAAGAATGGAGACACAATAGGCCAATTTATGAGATCTATGTAAATAATCAATATATTGGAGATTTGGCTTCCATTTTCTAACAAATATCAACTCTGACAAACAAAATTGAGGATATCTAACAATAATGTAAGCACAAAAAAATGTACATCTCACCTTCTTCACCGATTCTTATCTGCAGGTTGCACTAGGGTTCTCAAAATGCTTGACCACAGAGAATGAAGGCTTGAACGAGGCATTGAGCAGCATGCTGCTGTGTCGGAGTCCCTGATATTACAACCCGACCTTCACTAGCCCCAGGCTTTGGATCATGAACAATTACCTCCGCTCCAGAAAACTGGAACCAAAGATGCCACAAACAGAGCATATATGTTCAAAAACCAAACCAGAATTGATTACTGCGAGATATTAATTCTGCGTTACCGGAAACAACTACATAAAGCTGCGATTTCAAACCCACCTGTAATATATGACCGAGATTAGTTTTGTTTTCTCCATAGACATGTGGAAGCAATATCTGTGGAACTATAACTTCTACAGATGTCACCATTGGCATCTGACAACTGCACAATAGAGAAAAGCCAAACAAACAGAGAAGCAAAACATCAGAAATTTTATATTCCTTCATTCTGTTTGGCTTCTGTTCTGACATGAGCCAATACAAGCACAAACTTCAATAACTAATATAAGTGGCGGTGGGGGACAACGATTGCTTAAAATATCAGACAAAAAGAGAACATTTGCACCAACAGCATTGACATTAAAATCCAAGACATCAAAATTGAAATTGCCAGCAAAAATGTTGTAGGTTATGTAACACCTATATGCCTCTCTTACCCTAATTTTTAGTGTGGCAAGGAGCCAAAAAAAATCCGTATTGTAGAGACTTCAAACCACTGAAACCCACTCAACATGCAGTTATATTGTACCAACTATGCAGACCTCAAACTACTAGAAATTCACTAAATATACAGTCAATCACGTAATCATAGTAAAAAGTGAAGGCTACAGAAAAAAGAAAAAAAAGCTTCACCTTTCTATCTTACTAGCTATACTTGAAGGCCCAGGACCTGCATCAGAAAACCTGCTGGGATTCCCATACTCAACTGCCTGACAAAACACAAGAGTGGAATTCAGTGATCATTTTCAAACACAAGTTGACTCACCCAAGAAGCAACAGGACATACCTGGGGATGCCACGTTTTAGGGGAAGAGGGCCTCTCAAATGACAGGCCATAAGCTCTATCACTACCATAATGATGCCGCTCATTCTCACCATTAGCTCCATCAGTTCTATCCATATCATGTGGAAAGGACAGATGAGCTTGCCCTTGACCAGTAGAACGGTTGTCATATGTATGAGGCATTTCAGCTGGCGAATGGTAATGACCTGGGGAAGTTTGATCATGTCTAGGCCGAAATGAAGGAGATGGCAACTCCTGATAGGCAGAGAAGTACGGCGAGCTACTAACATGAGAAACGTGTTGTTTCGGTGGAAATATAATCTCCCGAAGCCTACTAGTGATCTGAAACAAAGCATCCTGGACTGACTGCACACTCCCAATGACCTGTAATATGTATTGATATAAGCAGCAAGTTTGTGCTAGAAAAGCTAAAAGAACGAAAGCACAAGGTAAAAGGCCGTCCTCGCGTAACACCCTCTCCAATCCTAATGCAATGTCCAAGGATCCCTATTTCTTTCTTTTGTTGGGGGCGAGGGAGTCGGGGGGAAAAGTCATAAGGTACTGCAAACTGAAGAAAACCTGTGGTGCTACTGCTACCACCAATAGCCTTCACAATCTAATCTAGGTAACCGCTAAATTAGAATAATACATGGAAGAAGTTCTGAATTCAGCCAACCTAAGATATCATAAGAATGCTTCACTTCTTAATTCTTAGTGCAAAAAAATATTACCTGCACAAGTTCATCATTTTGGGTATTTAGATTCAGGCCTTGTTCCCTGCCAAAAATACGAATACTAGCACCAGTAAGTCTTCGCATTTCAGCAATAATGAGGCCTCCTTTACCCAACAAACAACCTATCTGTTGTGAATGGACAAGAAGCCTGGCAATAATGGCAGAACCTGGTTCAAATCCAACCTCTGCTATTCTGCTGTGCACACGAATGACAGCATCCTGAGCAGGAGAGCGTTTCAGGTCCATACTCTGTAGCAATTTGCAAAGGAAAAATGAAAAAGTAAATGAGTGATTGCCTGGTATTGTCAACACATAAAAGTTTGTATCTACAACTACTGAGCACTGATGGAAAGCTCATTTAATGGTAATGGCTAGCTCTGGCTCTCTGCTTCTTTAGCAAGTATCAAAACTAAGTTTCCTATAAGAATAAACAATCGACATTTCATTTTGATATCGAAGATTCTAGCAGAGAAAGAAGCTATAGTAACTTCCTAGACTGGAACTGGTATAAGAATGCAACAGCAGGTTTTCTATTTTTGTTATATCCTTAAAATACATATCAACTCTTCTAACATGTAAGGAAATGGAGAATGTTTCACTTAATTGAGTTAATTCTAGTATCAACTGAAGTACTGAGCCACACCAAGTCAGAGCAAAAGAATCAAGAAAAAGGATGTGCATAAGAATTAAATTCATAATAGACATGCCTCATGCGCTGATACGACTACAACCCGCTCATCTGAATCAGGAGCAATAGGATCACCAATCTTGATGGATGCCCCAGTTTCATTTTGAATTGACCGCACAATGGACCCACCTTTTCCTATCAAACTACCAATTTTATCAGCAGGGCATAGCAATCTAAAAATGATATCATCTTCTGGAATCATCCTATGGTTATGTCCAACATTTTCAGAAGCTGACACAGTTGTGAAACTCCTGGAGTGATGATCGGCAGCATGTGAGCCTCGGTGAGGAAAAGAATCTGTTTGGCTAGCAATATTAGCTCCTTGAAACATATCAGCTCTGGGGTGTTCCTGAAGACAGCTTGAAACTGACAAAAGAGCTTTCTTTACAGCTTGAAAATTTCCTACGATCTGCAAGTCAAGGACGCATTAATACAATAGGCTATGTGGAGCGAATGTATTGTCAAGCTAGCAGAACTATGAATAAGAGATAATATTCAGAAGAAGTGACAAGTTTCTAATCTTTAATGCCTTGTGTTATACAACCACTTTCTGATCTTATACTATTAGGCTATTCCTGCAAAGAAACCAAAATAGCCAGAAATTGAGACAAACAAACAGATCTAGAAGTTACAGAAATACCAAGGGAACCTATGTTGACATTGATCAAGGTAAACCATAAAATCTGCCAACCAGCCCATTCTACTCAGACATTGTTCAAATCCCATTCTATATGTTACGTATCTAATTCGTGCAAAGTGAAGGCACAAGTAGCAAACAAGATACTGACTATAAAGTGCATTAGTCTAAAGTAAAGCCAGGCAAAACTACAAAAACTACGAAAGTATATGCTAGTTATTAAAATTCCATCTCTAACTTGACAATTCTACATCCCACATTCCCACTACAAACCGATGTGAAAAGGGTAAGGTTCATTAGAAGTCAAAAGAGTTTCTTTTTTCCTTTTATTGATAAGTAACAGATAATTAGATTAGAAAGACACCACAAGCAGAGTAATAACAAAAGGCTAAGCCCTCAAGCTATCGTGAATGAATTTATCTACAAAATTTGGAAAGATCAAGTGACACACATATATAAATTAGACTACAGCTGGATAAGTCTAAAAAAATGGAGCTTAAAAACCCACTTGTTTCTTTCTTCCAAGTGTAACACCAAATTGCCAACAGAATCATCTTCCAGAATCCAGACCTTGGCAAGCCAACCTCTTTTCGCCCTTATTTTATCATGCAACAAGAACATCTTTCATTGAACAATGTTGCAATGAACTCTGTTAAAAAAAAAATTCAAAGAGTTTCTCAGCCACAATAACTCTTCAGCATCATCAACCTCCAAAGTTCAAACAACAAACTATGGGACATGGGTTACTCCCTAAGCAGTGCCAGTAGAAGTAGCAGAGCTAGTCTAATAGAAAGGGTGGGGGAAGGTGTATCTCAAAAGGTGCTACAAAGAATAAGCAAGGTAATAATGAACCCGTAAAAGAGTTCTTCCTTTATTACCTCCCATGTCTTCCTTATCCTTTCTTATGCAGTTATACCCTTTAGAAACCTCATGGTCCCAATGTCGGTGTTCTCAATCGTATCTCCTTACTAGGCATTAGGGAGCTTTTTCTTCATAATCCAAGTATCGAACCTAATTTCTTGGGTCCTTCCAGCATTCACTTCCTTCCCATCTTAAGAACACTCTGTTCATAGTTTTTCTGCTCCAACATGACACAATTAGTGGAAGATACTCATTTCGACAACTTTTGGATAACACCAAAAAAACTGTCACTTTTAGATTTCTTCAATTCTTATTAGATGAAACATCTATTATGCTCCTTTCGAAGTTGTAGTAATCTAATCAAAGATCTATCATTACCACTACCTGCTCCCACCCCCACAACTTGCAACCCCACAACTTGCAAGCAACTCTCAAACACTCACAATCAACAGATCTTCTTTAACAACTCAGCAAACAAACACTAACACACTTGTCACGAAATCTCATTGCTACTTCCTGATGGGTGCATCCAGCATCCATAAAAACGGTAAAACATTACCAGATTGCGTGCATCTTAAAAAAAGTATAGTCCCATCCATATATCATAACACATTCAAAGTCAGAACAATCAACACTTAATTATAATGATCAATTCTGCAACACGCCTAATATCTTCGAGCACACCCAGAAAACTCTTGATTGCATATGTCAAAATCCCCATACCTTTCACACAAAAAAATTCAAAACTCCTACACCTAAGATACATGAGTCCCAAAATGGAAAATGAAATTCAAAAAACTAATCAAACTTACAGCAAACTTCCATAAAGATACTAAACAAATAAGCTAAACAAGCAATCATCAATTTTTCAAGGATAACCAACTAAGATACTCAACAGCAAAGTTTGATTCTTTTTCTAAAAACAAACCATCATTAGGGGTTCGTACAAGTAATTTTCATATGATATGCAGCCTGAACATTGTACATACAATGCTATTTCGCAATCTAAACTAAATGTGTCTAGAACTTACATGAAGTAGCAGCAAAAAAGAATAAACATAAGGCCCTGTTCTTTTGGACTAAATTATTGGAAATTCCGTTCAGATTAGACAAATTCACTTCACTTCAAACAACTTCCTCTCACAATTTCAGTTCATTCCAAAAGAAGAATTGAATT